>NW_019416909.1:237082-240361 GCF_000390285.2 Anoplophora glabripennis
GCCTAAGGGCCACCTTAGCAAAGCGCATCCCAGGCTGCATAGCCGCACTACCCTACCCAACCATACCACACATAAACATGACACTACCCCCGGGGTTTACACAGACGAGCCGGCGAAGCAAGAAGAGCGCCAGAAGAAAGGGCCCTAGCCGGCGGGGCCCAGCCAGGACAAAAGGAGGTCCCACAAAGCGCCTACACCGGCCGCATTTGCGGTCGGGGTAGACGACGGATGGGGCCCACCTACGAAGGCTGTCCAGGCCTACACGAGATGAGGCAGGATAAAGAGGGATAATCCCCCTCGATCCCAAATCATTGAGGCCAATTTCTAGCCATGGAATAATGGCGCGCTATTCAAGGTATCATTAATTTAGCGCATGCTGACCAATACCAATTAGCCGGTAACCGTAGAACATGCACCGGTAAAGGTAATTGTTAATTGCAAAAAAAATCATGTTTTGCAATTATATTTACACCTACGCAGAGCATACTAAATGGTATTTTAGCAACAAAAATTAATCGGAAAACTGTCGGCATACAGGTAGTGTGGAATCGAAGGGTCGGATGACGCCCTTAAAAGTGTAAATAAATATTGTATTTGTAAATGATAGTTACACGTATGTCTATTCGAAATTCAATGATTTTTGGCATAATGTGCACAATTTCCAAAGGGCATATGGTTAGGATTCCCAAAGGTCTAACTAATTTCCTAATTAACTAATTTTCACCTGTATGATTGTGTATTAATTGCATAGGTATGACAATGATAGTTACACGTACGCCTTTTAATATATCATCCATTAGGATGAGATTCATTATAAAAATCATCGGCATACAATTTGTAAGGGATCTATCTGGTGGCATACGCGAAAAAGGAGTGCAAATTTTTAGGTTATATTTTAACGATAGTGCCACATCTGCCATTGTTATTTTTGTTAAATATTTACCTAATTATGCATGTTTGTCAAACGGCATACGAATCGGTTGGAACAAAATTGATTTTATCTGATAAGACAACCGCGCAAATTACCAAGCGCATTGCAAATGAAAGTGCCATGTATGCCATTATTATTTTCGTTAAATATTGACATAATTATGCAAGTTTGACAAAACGGCATATAAATCGGCTGGAACAAAATCGATTTTGTCTGATATGACAACCGCGCGAATAACCAAACGTATTGCAAACCATAGTGTCACGTATGCCATTGTTATTTGTCGGTAAATATTGGCGTAATTATGCAAGTTTCTCAACCGCATAAGAATCTGACGGGATTAAAATATTCAATATATAAATGATATTATTTCGCGTTTGTGCTATATATTATGCTTATACTGAGCAGTAAATAACATTGACATAAAAAAACATTAACAACAAAAAACCTTAAGTCGAATAAATAATTTACTTTTTTTCAGTTAAAAAAAACATTTCATTTTATTCGTTGCAGCTTTTGCAGGATCGATTTCATTTGTCATAGAAGTGTAATTTGAAAATGAAAATGTTTCCAACTGTTCGCTACCTATTTAAAAATTCATTTTTCCTGACGACTAATCGCCTTATTTATTCTTGGTCGCGCGCGATTACATTTACAAGATTGATCGACCCTTCATTTTTCTTCTTATTTTTTTTTCGAATAATCACATATTATTATACATATAAAGGAAAAATTGAACTATAAAATTTAATCAATAAAGTTTTATGAATTCGGTTAATTCATCGTGATAG
This sequence comes from Anoplophora glabripennis, assembly GCF_000390285.2. NCBI lineage: Eukaryota > Metazoa > Arthropoda > Insecta > Coleoptera > Cerambycidae > Anoplophora > Anoplophora glabripennis. The sequence continues at coordinate 238,805 of NW_019416909.1, forward strand.
CGACGTTTCACTTTGATGTGATAATTAATACTGCGATATTACTTATATTAATCTTGGGTTTGAGTAAGTTATTATTTTTGGTTAGTGATACTATATTTTTCTTTGCAAATCAATCAAATAAAAAAATCTATAATTTGTGGTAGAGGCTGATTGATTCATTAACAAATATATTTTTCTCTGTAATTTTCGAATATAAGAAAAATATTTTATTAGTAAATAAATACATGTACTTTGTAATTTATTATTATTTATAAATACCTAAAAAATGTCTAACAATTACAAGATGCCTTATTTTATTAATAAAAAAACCTCCTTTTCATTTTCGCTAATTGGAGATGGACCCAACAAGCCCTATAAGACTATGCTCGACAGGGAGCGTTCTATCCAAATATGAAAAAATATAATTTAAATTAACAAAGTTAACATCCGCGGCCATTATGTTTGGACTTTGTTTTTCTACTATCATTTTCGAAAACTTCATAAAAAATTGTGCAACAGTAGGGTGTTTTAGCGGTTTCAGAGTTTTCCCCCTCCACTTTCTGGCTTGGGATGACCTTGAGACCGAAGGCCGATGACGATGGTGTATGGATGACCTTGAGGCTGAAAGCCGAAGGAGATGACGTAGGTTGGTGACTTTTATTTGACCTTTGCATTGCAGTTAACCTTGAAATTAGATTTGTATGGTATGTGAGAGAGGAGGAATTTTACATAAGATGACCTTCATTTGACTTTGGCATTGCTGTTAACCTTGAAATTAAATTTGTGTAGTGTGGTGTGAATAAGGAAGATTGTTTATGACCTTCATTTGTCTTAGGTTTTAAACATTGCAGTTAACCTTGAAATTAAATTTGAAATATGTCTATCGGTGTGGATAAGTATCTTATGAGGGTGTGGTGACCTTGAGCTAGTTCGAAAGACGAAAAAATATCACATTATGTGACGTCATTCGCTTGATTTACGTTTAAACAATGCATTTAACCTTGAAATTAAATAGTTGTTTTAATGTTGTGTACCTATACATTGTGATGTGGTGCATTTGAATTGCAGTGTATTTTCTATATAAGAGAGGAGATCAAAGTGAAGAATCATATTTCGTTGTGTGCCAACCCTGCAGTGAGCGTCTACAATAGTGTAAATTTTTTGTAATTAAAAAAAAAAGAAAATTGGGTCGATCAAGTACAATACCAAAAAAAGCCACAACAAGTTTTAGAAGGAAGAGTACAAGTGTTGGCAAACCTATGCCAAAGGTGGCGCCGGAGGAACGTCAGCACCTTCAGTATTTCCAACAACCGCTTGTCAGCCAAGGTTGTTATACCACGACGGCTGCGAGTGCTTTGGATGCAATAATTCCATCCGATGACATTTTGTCAAGTGCATTGTCGGATATGGGGAACAACACAATCATGGATTTGTCCCCAATCAGTGACTTTTTATTACCAAACTCTCCACCGGTTAAGAAGATGGCAACATCTAAAAAATCTGTTGGGTTTTCGAACCGCGGGGAGAATCAAAAAAAGAATCGCTTCGAAGGGTAGCATATCACGATTACGGCAGTTG
>NW_019416910.1:0-2170 GCF_000390285.2 Anoplophora glabripennis
AACGTCATCGGCCTTCGGCCTCAAGGTCATCCCAAGCCAGAAAGTGGAGGGGGGAGACTCCGAGACCGCAATTATACCCTACTGACATAGCCTAGAAACCAATAAACACTGGCCACTTGAGCAAAAGTTCCTACTACTACTCTCGCCCCTAAGTAACACGTGTAATAATATGCTAGGATTGGACTATTATCTTGATCACCACCATAATTATCTAAGTCTTCATCCACGTTGACATAACTAATGAATATTTGATGTCTTGCAGCATTTCGGAATCTTGACAAAATTCGTACTTTTGGAAGTCCTGGTTCAACTATATGTTGATCCAATTGAAATTCTTCATCATTTTCCCTAAGCACCTTCTGTGTACTGTATACCCTGTATAGCATCTGTATACCCGAATGGATGGCTGGTTTGGATTCAGTAACCTCGACAATCTAAGAAATATGTGTTTTGGACAGATTGCACGGCTTTTCTTCATTTGACCTTACAATGAGTCTTCTTCAATTTATACCTCGCGGTACTATAACTCCTACCTTTCGGCGATTATATTTCGAAAAATATAATTTTCTCAGCTTAGTGCCTATGACAACTTTTGATCTAAGCTTCTAGAACTATTCAAATCCAAAATTTCAGAACTATCGGCTGGAAGCCATTTTCCATAAGGAAACTGCGGGGTCATTTGCAAATTTGTGTTGGCCAAGTGTGTCGACAAACTTACGAAATGTAGAATTATATCTCTGGTTATTTATTTTGCATGTGATCGCAATGGACTGGAATTCATCCTGCATGTGATAGCACTGGAATGGAATTCCCGCGTTGACACTCCGTCACGCCACGATGATATCCGAAGTCTCCTTAGATGATTTGACTGGGATCCTTTCAGATGTAAACAGGACTGCACTTATTTTTATCGGGTTGCACTTTTTCACTATTATTTATTTTTAATTTAAAACCAGTTCAAATTAATTTTTTCACTTTTTCTATGTTGCTGTCGCTCGATGAATTTTCCAACTTATGAAACTTCAACGAATGTGTATTTCGGACTTTTGACAGTTGTATCTGTTAGTGACATTTCTCCACCAAGATGGCTAGATAAGTATGACTTTTTCACGAACTTATTGATTTGTATAGATTGCAATTGTTTATTCTAGGAGCAGACTAACGATGTTACTACTTCAGGAAAACCTGGAAGACTGGCTATCCCGAGCCCGGATATTACTTTTTATAAACGTGAAAAAAACAAGTAAATGTCTCCATGGAAATGACAACAAACATTTATGAAATTTTATTTATGCAAATCATGGAGACTACACAAGGAGCCCGAACTCCATGTAAACAAAAATCTTACAAAAATAAGAGGGCGCTAGTGTTCCATATGTCCCATATGTAGAGAGGGGAGATAAAAAGCGGCAGTTTGAATTATAAATTAATCATGTCATTTTTGTGATGTGTAAAAAATTTTAAAATAAATAATGTAAGCCATTTTGAATTATATAAATAATTAAAATATGTCATTCCGGACTGTAATTAAACTAAATAAATAAGGTCTATGTTTTTGATAATTACTTTGTTACGATTTTAGTTTAATGTAAGTAAAAAATAGTCACATTTTATATAGGAAGTTCCTTTTAAAAAAATAGTAATTCTTGTATTATTAATATGGAATTATTTCAATTATTACTTGTGGTAATAAAAAATAGAATATAAAAAAAAATCGATGTTTTAAATAAACTTTTTAAAATATTAATACAGATGTCCGATTTTGAGTCAAGTGATTCGGATGACTTATTAGACGCATTGTCCAGCTTGAGTGATGATGAAATAGATTCTCTAAGAAACAGAAAGAGTAAATTTTAACAAAATATACTCCATTATAAAGGTCACAAAAAATAGGTAATCTAAATATTTTATAACTGTTTAAAATCGATTAGTTTTCTGGGTATACAGGGTGTATCTAAATAACACCGAAAAAATTCAAGGGGCTATTCTCCGATGAAAATTAATAGGGGTCTTTGGTATAAAATTTTTTGGAAAAACCCTCCCCTGAAAAGTTACGCCCCTCCTAAAATTACAAAAAAAAATTGTTTTTCTTTTTTATCTTCCACGTACATCAAGCTAAAGAAACCAAACTTGGTGAACATTATCTGTCAATAAAACTACACTTTTTGAA
>NW_019416910.1:4656-198337 GCF_000390285.2 Anoplophora glabripennis
ATCTTCTTAAAATTTCATTTTGTTCATGAAGCAATTGATTTCCATGTTTAAATATTTAGTAAAAGTAGTCAATTACCAATACAGATCGATTAGCATCGATTACTACACGTATGCTATCCTTAAATTTTATATATCTGAATTTCAATCAGTTTTTTATTAACAGGAAAGAAACAGCAACTAATTGGAAATGATTAATTCAATTCAGTAATGATAATAACAATGTCACCAGCAAGAATTGTATGAAAGATACGTAATATAAATTACAAGAATATGTAGAAATAAATAAAGTATACTTTGTTGCTATTGTCAATATTATGCTTTGAACATATTCATCGTTGCTTTGTCGAGACCTCATCATACGCCAACAGAACTTTTCTTTTATTGGATTATACAGGACAGGATGCTCACTTTCTAGTATAATTTCATCGTAACTTTATTGCTCTTGATTTACTTGCTGTTCTTGTTGTTGTTATAACTGTTGCTCTTGTTGTAACTGCTGCACCTGTTGTTGCTGATGTAGCGGATGGTCTTACTGTTGATGCTGCTGCAAGATATATAAAGAAACAATGCATCATTCAATTATACAATATTTTCACTTACGAAATCTATCTATTTAAAAATTTCTCTACCTTATTGAGAATCAAAGAAGCTGCTTCCAACTCCCGAATTATTCGACCTTTTGCCATAATATTAACCCACTATTCGGTCAAGTTGTAATATAGAACTGCTGCTCATTAGATTGAAAATGCAGATCACAAACGTAGTTTTATTTTAAATCTGTTGACAGTCATTCACTTCACATACTATTACCATATTTAAATTATTTTCGAAACATTTTATTTACCATTATAAAAACAAATTGCAATAATTATTGACTTGACTTCTAGTTTTTAGGTTAGCTCTACTAAACTCATTATAAAATAAAATTGGTTATTTGCTTACTTCACTCGTATTTATTATGCTATACATTCACTTGGGTCACATGGAACACTAGCGCCACCCCAACTTCTGCCATTTCTTGGACAAATTTTGTCAATTTTCCCGTATGAGTTCGTGCTCCTTATCTAGTCTCCCTGATGCAAATATTGATTTTTAGTCTGTTTTATGATGCATGATATTTACATTTTCAGCTTCCTTGAATTTATTTGCATCTTTTGACACCAATTTCATGTTTCTAGGTTAACTATTAAAGTCTACACAAAAATTTGAACTTTGGTTGGAGTCTAAACACAGTTTATGAAGTTATAAAGGTCTTTTACACTCTGCACATACTATTTTGCAATCCTACTACACTTATACACATAAAAATTTACAAATTCTAACGGAACAGCAAATGTCAACATTTAAATGATACATGAAGCTTTCCACAGATGCTTAGGTTTAATTCCACACATAAGTTCTGGTCACAGGTATACTATACACTGTTTCTATACCAGGTTTATTGCATGCAACGTTATTATATGTGAAAAACCTTCATCGTCCATCTACGACTTATCAAAATTCTGCCATTTTTCAAATGTGCTCATGCCTGAACCTTTAATTGATATTTAACATTGTAAAATGGTTCTTTATTATTCTTCCTAACATTGTTGTGCTGCATGAGTTCATTTTAATAGTTTTTGAATATGCAAATTCAATGTTTTTTACAATTTTGACAGTCGAGACGTTTTATCGTGCAAATTTAGTAATTATATCATTTTAAACAACAATAGCTTACGACTACATTTTCCGTCTTTCAAATTCGTGTAATTACCAATATTTCAGGATTTTACAATTTATATGAATTAGTAAATGTAACAAATATGCAAGTTATCTTTAATTACATTCTTTTTTTATAGGTTTTTAATATTTAATCCTATAGAAACTATGTTTTTTTATGTTCAAATCCTGCTTCGTGTCTATTAATATAACCTTTCTACTTTTTTAAAGGATACCTTAACATATTAAATGGTTTTTCCTCAGAAATGGTTAGTTATCGACATAGAACGATGAGACTCTTCTGTAAGATGTTTTATCAAACTTGAATGTTAAATTGTTTAATTTTTTGGGAAACTGCAAATAAAAAAAGTAATTATCAGTTTCTAGTCAGTAAGAGCTATTTAAGCCACGCAAGGCTTTAGATTATTTGATGATTTTTTTCGCAGGTGCAGTTTGTTACAAATAAAAGGTGTACTAAATTTGAAAAAACTTGCTAAATAGTTATGGTAAAGAATTATTTAAAAAAATGTTTATGGAGATTTGTAATTCAGTTCATTTACTGTTCAAAAAAATGTAATCGGAATTTGTCTCTTTGCCCGAGGTAATCAAACTTTTGATGTGTTGGTTTTTTAATGAAATTCAATTTACAAAAAATAAATTTTTTTAATGAGATGGCATTTATACACAATATAATCATCCTAAATTAACCTTGCCAATATTATCCATTTTAAATTACGTAAGTATATGATTAATATTTATATTTACGGAATTTATATGATATCAGATTACTTTTTATTCACCATAAAACAAGTGTATTGCCATGAACTATTGGTTGTACTAATGATTTTGTCTAAAAAACAGATTAATAACTATTATTAAGAAGTTTTATGAACATTAGATAAATCTGGAATTTGAAATAAATCACCGTGATAACTTGTAAAAATAATTTTTCATTATCTGTAATTGCCCGAAGGTACGTATGATGGAAACAAAATGCTAAGGACGGTGTAAGGTTATAGAAGAAAGTATTTTGTTTAGCAAGGGCAATATGCTTGTAACAGTAATATAATTTTCCTGAAATTGTGTACTAGGATTATATATTATTCTATTTCATCGATTGGTGTTTAGTGTAATTTTTCATGAGATTTTATTCCACCAGTCAGCGATCGCATTATCTCGAGTGTAGATGTAACGGTTTGTCATTGTTCACTGTAAACGAATCATTAATATTGGTGACGTAAGATTTAGGGAATTTTAGTTTACAGTACCAACCATGCAATGTTGGTTGTTTAAGCTCGGCAGTGGCGTGACTTGTAATCATTTAAAAAGGCTCTAGATTTACACAAAAGGTTTTATTTAATTTTTAGTGAAATACGAGTAACTATAAAACCAACTGCACCGTGATGGTATAGTAAGTATTATAAACAACCTAGAATTTAATTCGTTAGATATAAAAAAGTGTTGAAAATATAAGACGGCATTATTTTCAATATTTATTACATCACAAACAGTTTTTTCGTCTAGCAATAACATGAACATACACATTATACAGAAGGGTCTATTATACTTATAAATACGTAGTAACACAATTATAGATGTTTTAGCACACCTACTTAGAAAAACAATTGATGGTGAATTTCGGAAATGTAAACTAATATATGTTCTTTTTTCTTTTTAAGGTTATTGTGTTTTGAAGTTTAAGGGATGTGTATTTAGATATACATCCCTTAAACTTTACTATTAGTAGTAAAGTAGATCCAGCGCAAAAGAGAGGAAAAAAGGAACCAGGTTTTCGTCTAACACATTACTCTTTATGATACACTCATTTGGGTACATCTCTCTTACTATTAGTGATATGCTGTATGTATTTAAAAAAAAATAGGATAATGTGGGGAGTGTTCTATTTTAAAAAATACGATTATACAGGGTGATTCAGAACTTATCCAAAAAAAATTTGAATGTACTGGAGACAAATACAATTTTGTAAAAAAAAATCAAAAGGGGCAGTTTAAAAGTGATTTAAAAATACACTTTTGCATGGTACTGGAAACTGGTCCACTGTAAAATCTGATCTTACGCAAGGCAAAGCATGCAGTTGGCGATCGGCATGGCGGCAAAGTGTAATAAAAAATGAACTAGTAAAAAATTTAATGAATTTCTTTTCCATGCAAAGAAATAAATAAAATGTTATGTATATCACCTATTTTATATCTACAAACTGCTTTTGCCGCTATTGTTATTATTAATTAATAAAATTAATTTGTGGTTTTAATTAATAAAATAATTTGACATACCTGATGTTACAATAACGGTTCAAAATTTTGTCCACCGACGTGTAAACACATTTGGGTCCATCTGACTGTTTCTACGCACTAACACAAATGTTTCTGATTTTGTCCGTTTTGAATTCGTAATTTATTGGCAGCAGCTCTGATACGTTCGCATAAATCATCAATATAGTGTCTACTGTCTACTATAATATGCCACAATGTTGATTGGGACATTCCTTGCACTTGTTGAACGACTTGGTACTTATAAGGGGATTCTCATAAAAAATCTCTAAAATGTGTTCCTCAGTTGCTGCAATACGCCGCCGTGGACGCCCTGGACCTCCATCTCTTCTACGATTCGGTTGCAAATTTTCCATGTCACGCCTGCATTGCACTACCGCGGTAAAAGTAGCTGCATTTGGCAGTTGTCTACCGAGAAATAGTTCTGCGTACAGACGAGAGGCTGCTAAAGCATTTTGTCTTGCTTCACCATAAATTAAAACGATATCCATCAACTCCGAGTTGTTATACCTTACCTACAAGTAAGGCATTTTTAACACTTGAAAAAACTAATGTAAACACTATCACAACAACGATAAAACTGACATCAGATTTCAGTGTTCCGAATCGCAAACTAACAACGCGAATGACGCTAGAGAATACAGTAGCTCAACTATGTGAAGAGATTTCATTTTTTATGATGCATCTATACCCAAAATTTTTTGGATAATTTATAAATCATCTTGTATACTGTGCAGAAATGACAATAACGTTTTCTAATATTTATGTGAATAATCTTGTAGATAATAATATAGAAACATGTTTAGTTGTATCTATTATATATGTATCTAGACAAGACCTGTAATATGTACGTAACAGATAGTTATGATAAATAAATTTAAATCTACATATTGTGCCTAGATGGTATTGAACTAAATCTTTTTTTTCTTCATAGGATAGAGGTAAAACATGAAACAAATCAACATAATTGGTAATAACAAAGTATACAACTCACTTATACCTATTTGTTGTATATTATATCATGTATGTTATGTGATAAATATTGAAGTCAGTAATATATAAGATGATTAAAGTTACAGATTTATCAATAAAATATACACATATACATACCTATAGAATTTAAAAATGGAAACACCAACCAACAACTCAATGAAAAAAACTTTAATAATATTCTTGCAGCATAAAGATAATGATCAAGTGTTTCAAATAAATACCTATATACCTGGTTGCAAATTTGCAACAAGTATTGCTATTCAAAATATTTTCAAATAAAAAATTATTTTTTAGGCTCTCATTCTTGAATGTAATAGTAATTATTTTTCTTACCATTAAGGCCTATTGTCCTTAATTTCTTTATATTACTTGAGCTAATATTTTCAAATGAATGACATTTCGAGTTTAAATATTTTTTAGTCTAAAATAAACTCACCACACAGTTGGACACACCGATAATGATAGCATCGTTTTCTGCCATTATCACAGAGCCTCTGTCTGTACATACATCATCGTTTCCTGCATATCAAAAACTAAAACGTTTAGCACGCATGTTCATGAGAACTTTTTCCCCCAAAATTGATCAAGGATTTCACCTAATCATTTGTTTCAACCATTAATGAGATACCCTGTATAGTATTCCATTTAAAATAAGAAAGTCGACAACTACTTCAGGTAGCACCATAGGGAATAAAAGTCGGTCATTAAGGAAGTCAGTAACTTTGAGAATATATCAATTAACCCTCATATCCAAATTTTTGGATTTCAGTTGGATTTCTTTCCAATACAGCCGTAACAAAAGATCATCATGACAAACCCTGTACACCTGAATTACATATTTTTCAACATTATTAAAAATTGGGAACTTTTGGTCGTAGATATTAGAATTTAATAAAACACTTGTGACCATATTACATCCATATATATAATACTTGTATTTACCCTAATTTAATATTTTAATGAAAGTGCATTGTACTAGTCTAATAAAAGGTAGACTTATCAAAATCTTTGTTGCTTTATTTTATATTGTGCCATACGAAGTAAAAGCCAATTATGTCCGCATGTAACAAATCAGGAAGTTACGGGGGTGGACGCAAAAACTGGACTAGCGTATAGTAACTTACAGACATTAAAACGCTAAAACAGTTATAGCATAATAAACCAGTCTTATGTTAGTGAGATAAAACTACACTTAATATATTAAACATATATATCACTTGTTTTGTTGAAACTTACCTGACCAGTGGTTCGGCTTGTAGTTGGTAGTTAGTCTTATACGGAAGTAGTGACAAAAATATAAAGCTGTAAATTTAATATCTCTAATGATAGTAAAACCAACATGGTGTGAACAAAATAAATTATGGCGTGCTACTTATAACGATTCTAGATGGAATTTGAGTTTGATCGTATAATTCTTATTTAATGGGTGATAGAAAAGTAAATATTTCATTTCGTTCTCTTCGAGCGTTGAATAACTTTTCCTTATTTTGTGTACTGATGTGTAGCGTTGTCCATGTAGGTGTAGCAAACGATAGTGCGAAAACATTATGATTTTCAGGTTACAGGCGCCACATTAGGGGGACGGTGTAGTTTATTGAAGCAGTATTACGTGCTCACTGGTACGCTATCTATAGAAGGCAACAAAACAGTTCCAGGTTGTGTATCGAAATGGCTTTTCAAATCTAATGAATTATCTACGGCGACTCCAGATAATAATTTTTAAATTGTACACCTGCCACGTGTGCGTTCGCGTCGATATCTTATATTATATTCTATTTCTATTTACTCAAGTTAGGAAAAAGCGGCGATTTATAGTATGATTTCTTATGTCAATCAAGATGATACTCCAGTGCCACAATAGTAGGCAGAACAGTCATAATAAATCAAACCACATCTTTTACTACTTCTTAATTTGATAAAATATTTTTTTGAAAACTGCCATTAAAGGTGACTTTTACATAATTTTTATTGTGCCAAAACAACAGTTTTGTGTCAACAAAACGTACATCCACTTATAAAAATTATAGATGAATCAGTTTATTTATTATTAAAAGCAACATAAATTTTAACAGGCAACATGCCCAATATTAAAATAACCTGAAACAATATAAGTACTTTATGAACAAATAATGAATTAATATGACTTACCTTCATTAATAAGAGGTCTTTATTTGGTGCTTCCTGTAAGAATTTCTCAATCTCCGCTTTTGTTAAAACTCTTCATTTTTTTCGACGAGATCCTATTAGGTACCTTTATTTTTCAAATACAGCACTAATTTGGAATATTTCTCTATATCTATATTTTGGAGTTTAGTCTATATATAGACCATAACGTTGTTGGCTGCACTCTCTTAATTTTAAAATTCAAAATATGCCAATATCACACTTTCAGACATATTTTAATTTCTTAGAATCATACCATTCCAAAAAGTCTTGGTAAGCAGATTCATATTGATTGATTCATTTGCTGGGAATAAGTACAGAAATTGCACTTTTTGCTGCTTCAGATACTTCACATTGTAAGATCTTCTTCGTCACTTTCTGACAACATGTTTTATGATTTTATTCAGTTCCAATGATAAAATTATTGAATAAACTGCCAGTAAGTCAAGATTTAAAAAAACGTATGTCTTCTTAATACAATTCTATTATTATGATTGTTTAGTGAGTGATATCTTGAAGCAAAAAGTGAAACACATGACAGGAAAAAAGTTGTGCGGTTCGTAGGAGGATTCGCGGATTTTATTTTAAAAATCAATTTAAAATTAAAAAAAAACTTTTACGAGATGAAAGACACCCTCAAGGAAAGAACGGTGATGAATACATATCGGAAGCTAATGCGGATTTTGCAGTAAAGTATTTGAAAAATGGTTAGGTTAGGTTAGATTAGATTAGGCTATTTGCCTCACACCGAACCCGACGTAGTGATTGTCATGGATTTGTGCCTTACCATGTTCGACGAATACAAAGATTGTCAGTTGTATCGAGAAAAGAAGATATTATGGAATGGTTGAATGGAGAACATATCGAATATCGAGACGCGACATTGACAGTTCAATTAGTAGAAATAGCATAGAAGGAAAAAGTTTACTGTTTCTCTAATAACACCATATCATTAATACACTATAGAGTGTAGATAGTATCTCGAATTGTCAAATTCTTGATAACGGCGCCGAATTGATGTTCTTAGACTCTCAACAACACTCTCGCAAACTGCTTGGATGTTTTGTGTTGGATGATTTGTTGAAGGACGGCCAGAGTATTTAAGATCACTATTGATTTAGTGTCTCTAAATGTTTCAATTGCGAACTGTAGCTGCCAAACTCTCACTATTTTTAAAATATTGTTCAACAATGAAAACGCGTTGTTCTTTCATGTAACACTCCATTTTTAATAACCCTGAACTGTCAGTTGTCTTTTTTTCGTTGGCAACACCGCACAAATGGTGCAAAATTCAATCTTGTGTGAAATTTGAGACACCCGATAGAAGTCGCTAGGAACATCTGAAATAGTCTTTTGTTTTTGGTCACATCTGTTTTATTGATAGGAATTTTGAAAAAACGCTAGTATCTGAAATAGCTGTTTACTCAATGTAAAAAGCTATACTTGATTCTTATTGATAAAATGCACAGTTTATGGGAAAAATGGAATTCAATCAAATTGAGGATTTGAGAGTTAAATTAAACTTCTAACTTTTGTTACATTTGCATTTATATTTTATGATTTAGACGATATATTTAATTTATTTGGAAATTTTGCAAGCGAATAACGTTTAGTTAGACCAGAATACCCACAAATACGCAATTGTCCCTAGCTATTGCATTAAAAAAATGAAAGTCTGTTTTTCTTAGGAATTATGCAGTTTAGCAATATGAATCAAGTAGCTATGTCCTTTTTACCGTGAATAAACTTTTCCAAAAAAAAATAGGTCAAAATAACTGAGTGTTTAAGACATTTTTAGGGACCGCAATGTTTGATGTCAAATATCCATATTCATATTCGGTCACTTCAAAACACCCCCATTCCATTGAAATGCCTCAAAAACTGACGAATTTTTTTAGAAAATTAAATAAAACGATTTTATTTGAAGGTCCTTGACTTTTGAAGTAATATTGATTTATGTTGATTTATTTTCACTTACGGAAGCTGTACTTATGAGATGCCCTATACTTTGGAAGTTTCTAAAAACATTAAGCTATTTGACCTCAGAGTAACGTCACTAAAATTTTGAAAAAAATCGAATTTTGGCTTAAACAATGTTTTATTATGTCAAGAATACATATAGGAAAAAGTTTTGGGTGGGGGGGAAAATCGGGAACACCAGTTTTTTCGAGGTAGAGCGCAAGCACTTGCAGAGACCTGCAAGAGTGCTTACTGTAACTAATGACAACGCGGGTGATAGTTAGCTATTATAGAGGACAGATTGAGTCTCGGATAAAGCCGAAAAGAAGAGGATTAAGAAAATTTCAATATAGAAGGCCAATTATATGGTACAGGCATCGCTGATTGAACATATAACATAACGAATTTCTTTCTGGTGAAAGGCAACAAAAACTTTACAGTCCAAGGAATTATTTAATTTTACCTTATTCATTAGGTACTTAACAAAATATTAGTAAATATCGATTTGTTTGCATATAATAAAATTCATATAAAATAAATACTCTTTTTTGTGACAACCATCTAGCGATATATATCGGAAAGTACCGCAACTTTTTGTCCTGATGATTTTAATTCTAGTATTTTGGTCCATTACACTGGTTCATAGCCTCATCATGAATCTTCTGGATACAATTTTTGTTGTCCACATGTAACCTACTTTTATAATGTAATACTTTACACTCACGCAGCATATCATAGACTATCTGCATTCTATGTCTCAGACCGGAATATCCAGTTATGTCATTGTACGTAACTACCTAATAACAGTAGATCTTCAGTCTGCTTTCCTCATGGAGGTTTTATGAACATTCTGTCATTTTGTGGCTTGAAAAAGTTCATACAGTATCTCTTACCTTGCACTATGGTTTTTGACTTTCCTAGGGCGTTTTCCAATTTAATGAATTGTCCAAGCCCAAAGTCTTCCTTCTTATCTTCGTTGTCCCCATCATTTTCTTCAGAAAAGAATGACATCTATATGAATATTAATCCGCTTATCCCTCTAAATTCTTATATAATTTACTCTTGCACAGCCAGAAGAGGTCGAAGCGAGTCTTTGTACTGTGTCTAGATCAGCAGTGGTAGCCCAATGTTGCAGCTTAGTCTACCATACCAAAGATCCATTTGTTATCTAACCACCGTATTGTCTCTCCGCTACACCATTTTTAACCATGCGAATTAAAACCAAAAATCCCTTGATCCCATCTAACTAACATGAGTAAGGATCTGCTGTCTGGTTCTATTGAGCTGATGGTTCAAAGTTCAAAGCTTGTTTTCCCTGAATTTATTAAGTGGTCTCTCCTTCTAGCAATGATAAACATCTGAATTGGAGGGATAAATGGTTATTCCTTCCTTATCTGACCATCTTGTGATAGTTTCCAGACATTCTGTATTTGTCCCATTGCTATGTTGTTGAATTTACTTTTAGCCTTTAGTAGCCAATGACCAGGCTCCTCAACATTATACAGGGTGTTTCTAAAATAGGGTTCCAAACTTCTGCTGCGTTTATAACTCATTCAAATAAGGCAAAAAGTTCCTATTAAAATGTGCCCTAAAACGCATCCTTAGGAAGTTATATGCCCTTAAAAGGGCTGAAACAAAACTGTTTTTTTTTCTGTTATTGACAAAACGGTCGCAAATAAATAGAAAAAAATTTATGGGTCTTACATAACTTTTTACGTTAAATAACATGGGCTACTCCGTTTTTCGACATGCAAATCATATGCGTCCCATTTAGGTTGGTGAAGGGGGTTTTCGGCCCGTAATTTTTTTTATTTCAATTTTTTTACAATTTTCTCTACAGATTTATAAAATCTTAACAATTTTACGTAAAAAATATTATCTTTGTCCAAATCGATATTTCCAATGGTTTTCGAGTAAATTGAGTTTGAAAATTACTCTGCTCTTTAAGTTATTAGGCCAAAAATTACAAAAATCTGTTTACCATGGCAAATAAAAGACTGACGTTGCCACAACGCTTAACAATTTAAGTTATTGATAAACTGTCAATTGAGCTTTGCAGTGTTTAATTAGTAAAAGTGGTGAGTGGAAAATTTAAGTATACAACATTATTGCAACTCATAAAATGGAGTCATATTCTAACACGGAAATGGCAGATATTCACTTTATGTACGGCCGTGCGGCTGGAAATGCATCAGAAGCGAGGCGTCTGTATGCGGCAGCATACCCAAATAGAGGACTTTCTTCTCGACAGGCATTTCAGAGGATCCATCAACGTTTAAGAGAAAATGGTTCGTACCAACCAAGAGTAAATGATCGTAGCAGAGACAGATTTGTAAGAACACAGGTGATGGAAGAAAATGTATTGAGAGCTGTGCAGGACAATCCAAGGGTTAGTGTAAGAAGTGTCGCACGTATGCATAACATAAGCTTTTCCGTAGTTTGGCGAATTCTTTGCGAACAACTACTTCATCCTTTTCATATCCAGCGTGTTCAAGCTTTAAATCCGAATGACTACGAACCACGTCGGCAGTTCTGCCAATGGTTTTTGCGAAAATCGAGGCGGATTCCGAATTTTGCATCTCTTATTTTGTTTACGGATGAGGCAAGCTTCAGTAAAGATGGTTATGTCAATTTTCATAACGCTCATGAATGGGCTGATGAAAACCCACACAGCATATTTCAGTCCAGACATCAGATTCGGTTTTCCGTCAACGTTTGGGCAGGCATTTTAGGCGATCGGCTAATCGGACCGTTTGTGTTGCCTAATCGATTGAATGGTGAGGATTATTACAATTTTTTAGTTAACGACTTGCCAGGACTTTTGGAAGATGTCCCTTTAATTGAACGCCAAAGCATATGGTTTATGCAGGACGGGGCGCCACCTCATTACCTACATAATGTAAGACAACACTTAAATGAGTTGTATGGAGAAAAATGGATAGGCCGAGGAGGTCCTGTTCCCTGGCCTCCACGTTCCCCTGACCTTAACCCCCTGGACTATTTTTTGTGGGGTCAACTTAAGGCAAAGGTTTATAAAATTCCAATTGAGACCATTCAGCAACTACGGGAGGAAATTGAAACCGCGTGCATGGAAATAAGGCAAACACCTAGAATTTTCCAAAGAGTTCGCAAATCAT
This sequence comes from Anoplophora glabripennis, assembly GCF_000390285.2. Classification (NCBI taxonomy): domain Eukaryota; kingdom Metazoa; phylum Arthropoda; class Insecta; order Coleoptera; family Cerambycidae; genus Anoplophora; species Anoplophora glabripennis. Next base: position 16,898 of record NW_019416910.1, read on the forward strand.
TGAAGCGTCGAGCTAGATTATGCATCGAAATGCAAGGTGGTCACTTCGAGTAGTTCTTGTAATTTAACTTATTATTACTAATTTTAATCCCATTATTTTCTATTTCACATTTAGCTATTGTCTGCAGTAGTAATTAGTTCTTTAATTAGTAAGTGTAATAGGAACTTTTTGGCTTATTTTAATGAGTTATAAACGCAGCAAAAGTTTGGAACCCTGTTTTAGAAACACCCTGTATAGAGTACCTACTCCTTAGATTCTCTTGTAATCTGGTCCATCACAGCATTTTACATTAAACATATGTTAACCAATCTTCTCCTTAGAATGTAATCTATTTACTTGTAACAAATAAACAAATAAAAGAAAAATTGCAACAGCTGAATTTTCCAATGTAGGTACCGAGTAGCGCAAAAGGAGATGGACAAGACAGGTTATTAATAATTTCGAAAATTCTTTAAGTGATGGTGTGAGTGATATACTACAAATGAAGTAATTTCTTTACAAAATACTCGTCAGGAAATAATTCTATCTTTTTAATAAACTAAAACTCAGTATTACCATTCAATCACTTTGACATAATTCCATGCTACACTTGGCTGGTTCAGTGCCTTTGAAATTCGGTATGTTGCTCAATGTGAAATGTTATAGGAACAGACCTCCTGCATATTTTTTTCATATTTCGCATATGGGAGTTTTGAAGGGTTCTTATTAACGTTATCGTGTCAAATGAACATAAAATTGCTGAAACCATTATACTAAATTTTGGAACTATTAAAACCATCCTAGTGTCAAGAGAAGCAGTTTGTAATGCCCTTTAAATAAAAAAAGTTCAGTCAAAGGTCATGAGGCTTAGAAAGTCATAAAGGCTCAGGAATTGCATTTTAACAAAAAAAAACAAAATTTCTTTATGGATATGTACTCCAAATAGGTAGATGTAGACACCTACATACTGGTATCTTACCACATCAAATGACAGATGAATTTACTTGTTGAAAAACAGTAAATTTGAATGACTTTTACACTCTCTCGTGGCAAAAGTTGTCAAGAAACATATTTTTCTACGATTAAATTATCACCTGCAACTGTAATTATTGTTCGTGAAAGTTTCATTATAATTCTGCGAATCAATAAATTTCATTTCATTTAGAGCCGTATACCTTATAAGCTACGAACAAACTTTTTAACGCTCTTAGCAGCGATAAATTTCGCTAAAGGTTTTAATTATAATATATAATAACTTTAGGCAATATTACAAGAGATAATGAAGTTACACCTCCGCAACAATGAATTTTTATTATAAAAGTGTATTGTTTTACCAGTCTGAAAAGATACCCAGTAATGAGCCTTGGCATAATTCCATGCTGTGTTTTTAATCATAAATAAAACCTTTCGCGTATTCGCAGATATTAATTTAAGTTAGATCAGCGATAATTTTTGCTAGGATAATTTATGGTTAGCTCCAGTTTGTTTGATTAGGAAACACGAGTTAGTAATGCAATAACTTTGCCTCTAATCGGACTCTTAATTGAGACGTAGACGATGCTGCGAAATTTCTCTTCACTTTCGAAACTTAACATTACTTATTACTTATTACTTTACCAGCTAGTGAAGTCTTCTAAGAATTTATAGACGTAAGATTCAGCGTCATATACTCAGACTTTCTATGGCTTTATTATTGCCTCTCAAAATATATATTGAAAGGGAAAAGTTGCATCAATGTGACTGCTCATACTTATTAAAGGTCTCATTTATTATAGTTTACTTATTTATTATAATTTGGATACTTTTGTTAATCTCATTGTATTACCAACTTCGCCTATGATGAAATGAAAAGAAATTACGAGCGCGATCAATTAAGAAGATTGAAGAAGACGATTCTGCATGCAAATATAACGGTGGACTGCGGACTCGTTGTTACCGCTCTTATTTTCAGTGTTTGACTTATTGATATTATTATAATTTCACTTGTCTCCTTATTCCTTTTGTTATTTCTTATGACCGTCAGCCACAAAACATACAGCCATACATATCTCTCAGGCATGCCATGAAAGTATATCTTTTTCCTCATAAATATTAATTACTGTTTTCTCAACGTCTTTATTTTAATATACAGGGTGATTAGCATAACAACCGACAAAGAGCAATTGCTTATAGACCACCCTAAGGAATTCGCAACTTCCCTCCAACCTCTATACGAAGCTGATTCTTTTAGCTTTAGCCGCTAGATGAAGTTAATGATGGCGATAAATTTTAGTAATAAAATAACTAAAACGATATTACCGAAATTTGGTACGATAGTATTTCTGTAAAGACATAGTAGGCGACGTAATAACATTTACAGAAGTTGAACAAATAGTCTCACCTACACTGAAAGAAATGGGCTTATTAAACTGTTTATCTAGAATAACGTGTATAGCGTATATTAAATCTTTTATAACTAATATACAACTCTTATTAAAAAAAAGCAATCATCTCCATACTCATTATTCAATCAGTTTAACTGGAAGGTGCTTAATACACCTTATGCATCTATGAAATAAAGGTTATAATGAATTACTTATACATTATTAGGTGTTATAGACTTTATATTCCAATTGTATAGTAGGGAAGATTTGTTGTATAAAGACCAGTATCCGAATTTGTATATAACAATTGTATTAACAGAATTATTCGTTCTTATACTGAATATGTTTCCGTTTTTAACGTGTAAAACGCATCTTATAATGGTTAAGTGATCGTCACCTCTCGGTGCATAATCGGTTATGATCGTTGTTAAGTTATATTCATAGTCTTGTAATAATAATCATATGTCAGACCCGAGAGCGAAGTGCGCCGACTCAATAAGAAACCTGGCTATTCCAGCCGCTGATTTAGGGTTCGCCGCACGAGCTCATCCCTTCTAAGATTTCAGTAGCATGCTATGCATGAAGCAGAACGGTACTCAACTATCTTATACAGTCCACTTTTATTGTCCATACATGTTCAATCATTGTCAAAATAAACACACAAAACCACAACGTCTTTATTATCTTTACTCAAGAAGAGAAAATACAACAATCGTAAAATTTCCGACAGTCCGCTGTGCATCGACTTACACACGTCTAGTTTGATGAAAATGGACAGTATATGCACATGTTTTGTGGGATACATGATCATATCGCGTTGTGTGAAATGGAAAATTATTATGTAAGTATCTAACTGTTTTATGGCTTGTAATTGTTTTGTTTTTTCAAATGTAAATCTTGTCTAAATCTTAAAAATTATTATTTTGTAGGTCCTATTAGAAATCGCTGATGTTAAGTTTTACATAAGATGGAGGAACAGAAGGTTAACGGTGACAAAGAAGAGCATGGGTATAAAGTCAATCAACCAGAGGAAATAAAATTATATGGAAAGAAGCTCAACCTTTCTGGGGATGCTTCATTCTTAAGGTGGAAGAGTTATAGTGCAAATTCTCATGTAATACAAGAAAATACGGGTGCATCGTTGCTAAGAAAATAAACTGGACAGTTTTGGGAGCGATTTGTCATCATTTTTAATGCTTAAAAGTATGTTTTATGTATGTTTACATTAGAACCTTAGCTTGTAATTACAGTTATCCAATAAAATTTCTGAAAACTTAATGACATATGTTTTTAACTCATACAGAGTATACAACAGTTTAATACATTTATTATTATAAAACTTATAACCAGTACTAGATGTTCTAATAACGATATGGAACACTTTAATAACAGTTATTGCTATTATTTCGTAAAGGGTATAAAAAACGTTGTATACTAGTTATACAATAATTTAATAAAGAATAAGGTTTATAGTCACTATACAACTGTGCTAGCAATACGCGTTTTATATCCAATATTCACCTGTTTAACTGTCACATATAGTATACAATGGTCTTATAATGGTATATAGAATTCTAATAAAGAATAAAACGCATTTCTTTCAGTGTATAAGTAATTAAGATCATATCTTTTTTTTTGCAGATAGCCTTGTTTTAACAAAAAAAAGAATCAGACTGTATTATAAATGCAATGGCAAAAACCGTTAGAAATACAAGAAGTCACTTTGATAGGTTACTATGTACTTGTAAACCATTTTCAAGAAATTTTTTGAATTTTTAAAGCAGAGAAATTGACTCAATGCGAAATTCGGGCTTTATGATATAACTCGTCACTTAAATTTGTCAACAATTATACAGGGTTATTCACGCTCTACGGCACGGAATATTGTGGCTAAAATACGAGGCTCTCAAAAAGTTTCTCTTTTGGGATATATGGGAGTTCAATACGGTTATTTTTTTAAATTATTTTCATATTATATAGGGTGGCCTAAAAGTATCAAAGCTGTGTTTTTTTTTTAAATGGAATCTCTTATACAGAGTCGGAAAGTCCCCATGGTTCATCGGCCGTTACGTGAGAGCGATAAAGTAAATCATAGTAATCCGTGCGATAGAGAAGGATGGCTATAATGAAAACGTTTCATAGTCACCGCCCGTTTCGCCCTTCCACAAATAAGATCCACTTCCACTTGTAATTCAGCGACCGGTGGTCATCTTTGTTTTCGTCGTTTGCCTTTTCTGTAATAGATGTCACTACTTATACAATTCCAACTTCGGTATTACGATATGTTAATACAATCCGTTAACAGAGGACAGCACAACGCGTAACAAAGAAACTTTTTAGAGTAGCTAGTAGATACCTCTGTTTGTAAATCTAGTGACCTTGTTTCTCCTACTGAGAATTTATTCAAATGGAGTATAGTGCTCAGCTGCATTTAAAGTTATTTAGTTAGTTAGTTTATTTAGTTATTATTTAAGTATACTTTTTAAAATGACTTAAAAATCCCAAGAAATAAAGCAAAATTCCCTATTTCCCCAATTCCAAAAAAATCTGTAGATCTGGCATCACTATTTATTGTGCTGCCCTCTGTTAACGGATTGTATTAACATATCGGAATACGAAGTGGAAATTGTATAAGTAGTGACATCTATTACAGAGAAGGCAAACGACAAAAACAAAGAGTTGAATTACAAGTGGAAATGGATCTTATTAGTGGAAGGGCGAAACGGGCGGTGACTATGAGACGCCTTCATTATAGCCATTCTTCTCTATGACTTACTTTATGGCTCTCACGTAACGGCCGATGAACCATGGGGACTTTCCGAACCTGTATAGTATTTATTGCATTCTTGGATTCTCCGATCAAAATAATGTTTGTCTGTTTTAATAAAGTTTATAGTATCTGAACCTTAAGGTTTTTTAAATAATTTGAATTTTATCAAAATGTAACCTTGTTCTTGTTTCAAATACTTAAGAAGTATATTCAAGTATGTAAGCGAAATTTACAAGTGTAACAATAGATCATATTTTATATACCAAACATAATAAACTTGCCATCTTATACAGGGTGTTCAAAAATTAAAATTAATCAAATAAGAACTTTTAAATGGCTATAACTTTATTAATTTAAATAGAACGCCATTTTTTCTAACTTACCAGAAAATGTAATTTTTAATTATCTATCAAATGGTATTAGGGTGTTCATAGCTGTCTTCGCCTTTATACCATTTGGGGCACTCGGTATAATATGAAAATAATTTTAAAAAGTAACCGTAATAGACTCCCATATATCCCAAAAGAAAAACATTTTGTAAGCCTCGTATTTTGGACACAATATTCCTTGCCGTATAGCATGAATAACCCTGTACAAGCGCCACCAGGAACAAAGTGGACCAATTCTTTCTGTAGTACCGTTTGATCCGAGTCTAAAAATCTGGAAAACCGCATTCTATTTATTATTTATTTATTTCCGACTTTGAGGATACATACAGGCTAAAAGCCCAAAACTGCATCCACTAATGCACTAATATATAATAAACGAAACATTGAAAGTGAGAATTAACACTAACTTATTTATAGAAACGGTGGAAGAACTTAAAGAACTTGAAGATCGACAAAAAATTATACTTAGATTAAAAGAAATTTATATTCTTAATACTTTTAAAATTACTTAAAGTACTTATATTAAAAATATCCAATCAAGAATGGGCAAGGTAATTAAGGTAATTAAGCTGTAGTGAGATGTGATTCTATATAATGGATTATTTAAACCCAGATTGGTATGCTGAGTCGCTAAACTAAATATATTCACACCTCTGGTATACCTACCTAGAGGGAATATGCAAATTTATTGAGGAAATTATATGGGAGCAGTCTAATAGAATACTTTGAATTTGAATAATATTAACAAATCAGTATGAATCCTCCTATGTTCAAATGTCTTGATGTTAGATTGCTGCTTTGTTGCTTCTACATAGTGAAAATTATAGATACCATTAACCTTAAAATTCAGAAATCGAACAAACCTATTTTGAATTCTTTCCAACCTTATTTTATAAATATTATAATTAGGATTCCAGATAACACAAGCAAAATTAAGTCTACTACACCTTTCATTTCTAAATTCTCTGCATGTCGTAATTATGAATCCTAACATTCTATTACACTTATTACTAATATAATCTAGTGTTAATATAATAATTAAAAACATAAGGGCTAAAGTTTTTAACGAACATAATAGAATGGCATTTGCATTTGCTTTAATGAAATTTTAAATTTGCAGCAATATTGTACAAGGTTCTTGATATCTTCCTATTCACAATCCTTCAAAGACGAAAACGTGTGATAAATTTTTAGATCATCAGCATAGAGGAGAAACTTAAAATTTTTTATATATCCACCTATGTCATTAATGAAACAAGGAATAACAGGGGAAGTTCATTTATTTCTGTTTTTTTCCATTTGTTAACATCCCAGTTTTAACATCTTCATTTTCTTCTTTCATTTTTTAACTGTCTTTAGCTAACTATTGAGAATCATAGTGGACTCAGGACACGCTCCTACCTATTTTTTTTCTGTTTTGAACATTATTTGCTCACTTTTTCCCCCTGAACTTCAAAATAAATTACAATGTCACGTTGAATTGTACCTTAAATGATTTTTTGATTGACTTATCTGTAATATTCAATAAACCATAATAAATTGTTGTTGAGTATTCTGTTTGTAGCGTTAGGCTGCAATGAGTGAAATTTTTCGAAGTTTGCACCTATTTTGTTAACACCCTGTAAAAGCTATAATAACGAAACTTTATGTTTAGAGTTTTGAGGTGTGATCAAATCTATTTCTTTCTTAAAAAATGCCTAATATGTTTTTTAATTTTTGAGGGTCTTTTCTTACTTATAGTAGGCTGTAGAAAAGATGACATGACAAAAAATATAATATCGAAGAGTAGGTCTTTTTAAGTACTATCACATAAAAAAAAAGAATTTTAGAAATCGGCCAACGCCATCCTAAATACGGAGGTATTCCAACTTTAAGTGAAACCAACTGTATATAAATCGGGGATATAATAAAATTGATATAGGTGCATCTACCATCAATTTGAGTACAATTATTATGAATATAATATGGATTTTAGTAATGAAAATTTAGACAATTTGTAGAAACAAATAGAGCCAAAAATGAACTTCCGATGACACCAGGTAATCAAATGACACTTAACAGCAAATCTGAAAGTTCACCTTTCTTAAGCTTAACCTTCAAGAACTCCGCGTAGATTATATCCGTTTGTAACTGCATATCAATAAACTTGGCCATAAATTATGCAACTGATAATAAGTTAGATGTTGTTGACCGACCTTTCATAAATCCATATTGACGTACTGATTTTTACTAGTATTACATACCTACTACATATCTGATTATAAAGTAGGAACTTAAATTACATGGAATTGGATTTCGAACGTAGAAATTACTTCGTATATTGTATTTTGTATATAAAAAATGTAAACAAAACGAAGTTTTGAGTACCATAATCTTTACAATAAGTTAAAATCTTTTTATTGTCCACCAATTTGAGTTTGAGACACATAGAACTGAAAAAATTTCATACACTTCTAGTCGAGTGGTATGAGTTATGATACATAGGCCTGGATGAGGTCCATTTAGATTAAAATAGAACCCGTTGATGCACTTGTATAAGACTTGTGAAAGTAGATCGCAAAAGCATTAAGGATATTATCATTTGGGTTATCTAAATGCTCACCATCGTTCCGCATACTATTAGAGATACTCCAAATGAAAGCCAAAAGTTTCTTGGAAATCAGATTTTATGTTATCGTCAACTGACTAGTAGTAATATGTCTAGTAATAGGTACCTTTTATAAAACGCTCTGATGTCATTTTCAACCTAACTCTGAAAATATTAAATGCCATATTCAATATTTGTTTGCATTTGCTTTGAAATATCTCGACTTTCTAAATATGGATACATTTCAATCTTTTGAGTAAGTTCATGTATGAAAGAGTAGATGGAAAGTAAACGCCTAGAAATCTCTATGGATTCAATTTCTAGGAATAGGAGTTATATGACAAAATTTGAAAGACAGGATATTATTAGCAAAAAATATTATTGGATTTATGTAATTATATCTATGCCAAATTATTTTATTACGATTTTTTTTGGGTATCCGTCAATTTTAGAGTTTCATTAAGGGGAAACGCCACTCTAGAGATTGGAAAAAGGTGATTTTCGTGGATTTTCTAGGAAAAATCGATACAAGATATAGTGTCAGGAACTAGAAGGCTTTATTGTAAATGTTTTCAGGTAGTATTGTGAATTTTTTCTAACAATTTGGATTCAAAATAGCGGCTGTAAGTGACACGTTTTCTTCGGAAAGCTGCATGACCGGAAATGTTTCTTATTAACAAATGGTTTTGGAAAAAAAAACAATTTTCTGATATTATGCAATAAGAGCTAGAGAACATCGTAGGGAAATTAAGATATATTAATAAATTGTTGTAAATTTAGCGAACATTCAAAAGAGAAGTATCGAAAAAAGGCAAAAAATTTTGCGTTAAATTGTTAATAACAATGAAAATTGTTAATCAATTGAGAAGCCCCTATGACGTTCATAAATTATGTTATTGTGAAACTCTATACAAAATTTCAGGTCGATTCGTTAAAAACTTGTTGAGTTATGTTTCCAGCCAGTTAAAAAAAACTGGTTTCCCGAAAAACGCTTGTAAACCTCGGAAAATTATGTACCAGAAGCTTGTAAATATTTCATATTTTTGTATCAATAATCATCGAAAACCTCAAATTTCTACTTTTTTTTAAATCGCCGCGGAGGGACACTTTGCCTAGTGCGCAAGTTTTTCATAGAACTAGGGTCAATCGACCAATGAATGAACAAATAAGACATATTATCACTTTGAATTTAGATTACAGATACTAGGGTCATAGTAAATTCAAATATTTCAATACGATTAGTAAGCCCTATTATTTTAAATTTTTAAAAACCCAGACACAACTATAGAAAGTTAATTCTTGTATTTATTTTTTAATTAGTTTTGACAGAAATGCCAAATCACCAGTAAATGAACATAAGTACCCAGTTGATGAACAAAGATAAACCAGTGAATGAACATGTTATTTATTTTTGTACAAAAANTAACTTATTTATAGAAACGGTGGAAGAACTTAAAGAACTTGAAGATCGACAAAAAATTATACTTAGATTAAAAGAAATTTATATTCTTAATACTTTTAAAATTACTTAAAGTACTTATATTAAAAATATCCAATCAAGAATGGGCAAGGTAATTAAGGTAATTAAGCTGTAGTGAGATGTGATTCTATATAATGGATTATTTAAACCCAGATTGGTATGCTGAGTCGCTAAACTAAATATATTCACACCTCTGGTATACCTACCTAGAGGGAATATGCAAATTTATTGAGGAAATTATATGGGAGCAGTCTAATAGAATACTTTGAATTTGAATAATATTAACAAATCAGTATGAATCCTCCTATGTTCAAATGTCTTGATGTTAGATTGCTGCTTTGTTGCTTCTACATAGTGAAAATTATAGATACCATTAACCTTAAAATTCAGAAATCGAACAAACCTATTTTGAATTCTTTCCAACCTTATTTTATAAATATTATAATTAGGATTCCAGATAACACAAGCAAAATTAAGTCTACTACACCTTTCATTTCTAAATTCTCTGCATGTCGTAATTATGAATCCTAACATTCTATTACACTTATTACTAATATAATCTAGTGTTAATATAATAATTAAAAACATAAGGGCTAAAGTTTTTAACGAACATAATAGAATGGCATTTGCATTTGCTTTAATGAAATTTTAAATTTGCAGCAATATTGTACAAGGTTCTTGATATCTTCCTATTCACAATCCTTCAAAGACGAAAACGTGTGATAAATTTTTAGATCATCAGCATAGAGGAGAAACTTAAAATTTTTTATATATCCACCTATGTCATTAATGAAACAAGGAATAACAGGGGAAGTTCATTTATTTCTGTTTTTTTCCATTTGTTAACATCCCAGTTTTAACATCTTCATTTTCTTCTTTCATTTTTTAACTGTCTTTAGCTAACTATTGAGAATCATAGTGGACTCAGGACACGCTCCTACCTATTTTTTTTCTGTTTTGAACATTATTTGCTCACTTTTTCCCCCTGAACTTCAAAATAAATTACAATGTCACGTTGAATTGTACCTTAAATGATTTTTTGATTGACTTATCTGTAATATTCAATAAACCATAATAAATTGTTGTTGAGTATTCTGTTTGTAGCGTTAGGCTGCAATGAGTGAAATTTTTCGAAGTTTGCACCTATTTTGTTAACACCCTGTAAAAGCTATAATAACGAAACTTTATGTTTAGAGTTTTGAGGTGTGATCAAATCTATTTCTTTCTTAAAAAATGCCTAATATGTTTTTTAATTTTTGAGGGTCTTTTCTTACTTATAGTAGGCTGTAGAAAAGATGACATGACAAAAAATATAATATCGAAGAGTAGGTCTTTTTAAGTACTATCACATAAAAAAAAAGAATTTTAGAAATCGGCCAACGCCATCCTAAATACGGAGGTATTCCAACTTTAAGTGAAACCAACTGTATATAAATCGGGGATATAATAAAATTGATATAGGTGCATCTACCATCAATTTGAGTACAATTATTATGAATATAATATGGATTTTAGTAATGAAAATTTAGACAATTTGTAGAAACAAATAGAGCCAAAAATGAACTTCCGATGACACCAGGTAATCAAATGACACTTAACAGCAAATCTGAAAGTTCACCTTTCTTAAGCTTAACCTTCAAGAACTCCGCGTAGATTATATCCGTTTGTAACTGCATATCAATAAACTTGGCCATAAATTATGCAACTGATAATAAGTTAGATGTTGTTGACCGACCTTTCATAAATCCATATTGACGTACTGATTTTTACTAGTATTACATACCTACTACATATCTGATTATAAAGTAGGAACTTAAATTACATGGAATTGGATTTCGAACGTAGAAATTACTTCGTATATTGTATTTTGTATATAAAAAATGTAAACAAAACGAAGTTTTGAGTACCATAATCTTTACAATAAGTTAAAATCTTTTTATTGTCCACCAATTTGAGTTTGAGACACATAGAACTGAAAAAATTTCATACACTTCTAGTCGAGTGGTATGAGTTATGATACATAGGCCTGGATGAGGTCCATTTAGATTAAAATAGAACCCGTTGATGCACTTGTATAAGACTTGTGAAAGTAGATCGCAAAAGCATTAAGGATATTATCATTTGGGTTATCTAAATGCTCACCATCGTTCCGCATACTATTAGAGATACTCCAAATGAAAGCCAAAAGTTTCTTGGAAATCAGATTTTATGTTATCGTCAACTGACTAGTAGTAATATGTCTAGTAATAGGTACCTTTTATAAAACGCTCTGATGTCATTTTCAACCTAACTCTGAAAATATTAAATGCCATATTCAATATTTGTTTGCATTTGCTTTGAAATATCTCGACTTTCTAAATATGGATACATTTCAATCTTTTGAGTAAGTTCATGTATGAAAGAGTAGATGGAAAGTAAACGCCTAGAAATCTCTATGGATTCAATTTCTAGGAATAGGAGTTATATGACAAAATTTGAAAGACAGGATATTATTAGCAAAAAATATTATTGGATTTATGTAATTATATCTATGCCAAATTATTTTATTACGATTTTTTTTGGGTATCCGTCAATTTTAGAGTTTCATTAAGGGGAAACGCCACTCTAGAGATTGGAAAAAGGTGATTTTCGTGGATTTTCTAGGAAAAATCGATACAAGATATAGTGTCAGGAACTAGAAGGCTTTATTGTAAATGTTTTCAGGTAGTATTGTGAATTTTTTCTAACAATTTGGATTCAAAATAGCGGCTGTAAGTGACACGTTTTCTTCGGAAAGCTGCATGACCGGAAATGTTTCTTATTAACAAATGGTTTTGGAAAAAAAAACAATTTTCTGATATTATGCAATAAGAGCTAGAGAACATCGTAGGGAAATTAAGATATATTAATAAATTGTTGTAAATTTAGCGAACATTCAAAAGAGAAGTATCGAAAAAAGGCAAAAAATTTTGCGTTAAATTGTTAATAACAATGAAAATTGTTAATCAATTGAGAAGCCCCTATGACGTTCATAAATTATGTTATTGTGAAACTCTATACAAAATTTCAGGTCGATTCGTTAAAAACTTGTTGAGTTATGTTTCCAGCCAGTTAAAAAAAACTGGTTTCCCGAAAAACGCTTGTAAACCTCGGAAAATTATGTACCAGAAGATTGTAAATATTTCATATTTTTGTATCAATAATCATCGAAAACCTTAAATTTCTACTTTTTTTAAATCGCCGCTGAGGGACACTTTGCCTAGTGCGCAGGTTTTTCATAGAACTATAAACATATTCGAATAAACTATATTGTCGATACACACTAAACTAAATATATTAAATATTTTGTAATAATTAGTATAGGATTCTAAAATTGTTTGATATCTTAGTTTATGTAGAACACTTGCAGTGCAGTAATAATAGGGTTATGCAAAACAATGGTCTAGTAAATTTTCATTTAATTATTATTGAACTGCAGCGTAACTACCTGAGTGGTAATTTGATAATTAATCGATAGTGAATGAATATGAGCATTAATTAATACGGTTCACTCCTACTGCAACATACCTGTTCATTTGATTAGAGATCATTTAATTATTTCTGTATCCTGGATCCGGATTAAGGGTCTCTGTTATTGCGGTACTTTCAAAGTTTAATAATATGCATCATTACACGTTATTGGTCATAAATATAATGTCTGTTCAATATGAAAGTAAGCAATGGACAAATATCCAGGATATGTAACAAAAAATGTTGGGAAATTGATATATCTACTTAAATGGTAATTCAGGTAATAAAAAAATAAATCCCGAGAATTTAAGGATGTAGATATTTCTGAAAGTTGTAACCAGTTCCTTAATTATTATTGAAGAACGATTACATTTATTGTGGTAATGAATGATTAATGATAATATCGTTAAGAATTAAAATTAAACTTGTAATTATAACACATTATGTGATAATGACATGCAAATAACAGTACACATCGGTCGCCTTATGAAGAAAACATTATTATTCCAAAGTTGAATTATTACAATATTTTATCATGACTGATTGGTTTATTGATATACCCTTTCATAAAAGGACATTTAATGTTTCTAATATAGACATTTGGTTATTGTTTTATAAATACAGATGCCGAAAAATAAATATCGCACGAACTTCCGCAAAATAAATTTATATACGTTGAATTCGGAAAAAAATTGAATAAACAATTATCTAACTGCTTTCGTGCTACGTATATCAAAGCCGACAATTTCAGGAAAGTGATTTTCAATTAATATTTCGAAAATAGTTAGCAATATAAAAGATGCTAAATAGGAAGCAGTTATTTCCAGACGCATCAAAGCAGCGAAATATTTACTGAAAAAGACGAAATTAGTTCCAAGGATATCAAGCGTTGTGAATATATAACTATCTTTTTTTATACTACATTGGAGAGTAATTGAAAATATAACAAACAGCGTTTTCAGAATGTAATTATTTTCAGCAATTTTCAAGAAAAACATATTTTTTAAGTTATATAGCACTGTACTTGAAATATAAATTGATTTGATTTTCTACTGCTACCTAAATTTGATTTGATTGATAAAGGTAAGTAGCCTTTTTTCTACGTAAATATTAAGACAGTGGTGCCAAAAAGTATAATTGCTTTTTGATTTTACTGGCACAAGGGATAGTGGTGCAAATTAAAGTGAACTGTATCCACATGCAAGTAATTTGACGCTAGTTATTTTCAATTTTTACAAGAAGGAGGCTTAGGTAGGAGAAAATTAAACAACCGTTGTTATATATATTTGTTTGTGGAAATATAGTGTTCTTCGAAGAACCATTGTCTATAATATATGGACACTATATTTAAAGGGCGTGAACTTAGCAGAGTCACATCTTCTGCCATATCCTGTCTTCTCTACCATAGTCCAACCAAATATACTTTGAGAAGAAAAAATTGTTACCTGGACTTTTATAAATGGAAATGGTAGAGATAATAAACGCAAAACAAATAAATGCGTGAGCGGGGGTGGTGGAGGGTCGATTTGGGGGGTTGATTTGGGGGCTCTATCTCTATGAAAAATTTAAAAATATTATCAACAGTTACTGGAAAATTCATTTTTACAAGTCACTTTTTTATTTTTTTTTTGCATTTTTGATCATGTTTCTGAATTGTGATTACTGATTTTTTTATTTTACCAAAAAGTATATGTCAAAATGAAAAAAATAAACACGGCAGAACTTCGTACGATGATTTTTCTAAGCAGAACTTATTTTTTCTAAATGTGTTTCGGGCTCGGAAACTTCTTGATTTAAAAAAAAAATAAAAATTATGGTTATTTAATACACAGAAAGGTATACTTACACCAGAATTCAACAAACCTAATTATTTTTGTGGAAGTCGAAAATAAAAATCGAAAAACAATAAAGAAAACGTTTATTTGCATTTTTCTCGGAAATTTTTGACGTTACGTTAAAAAGTGACTTCTACACAAGTTGTAGATTTTTCATTTGTTTTATGTTTATCCCCTTTACCATTTCCACATATAAAAGTCCAGATAACAATTTTTTCTTTTTTTCCCTCTAAATGAGTTATTTCGATCGGACTGTCAACCTTTCTGGACTGGCTGCTGATTGAAGTCTCTCGCTGGTCGACCTCTTGCCATAGCACTCTAGCTCAATTTCGAAGCTAGAAATCTAGACTTGAGAATGCTCTTTTTGTGCCTATAATTTATAGTACACCGTCTCGATAGTACATTTCACTAAGACTTTCAACTGAGCTCTCACGATTTTATTCTCAACTTTTTTGTGCTTTGACACTTTTCGGCCTTTTCACTGTTTTCTAGTTTGGCTAACACACACACACACTTGGTTTTGGCTAAAGGACACTTTTTCTCGAACACAGGCCATTAGTTAATTCTGGAAGATTTCGGTCTGTGCCTGAGCTCCCAACAGTTTATTATAATAATTTTGTTATTGATTATAAAAAGTCTATTAGAAATCTTTGATTTACAATATATGACTTTAATTTATGCAGTTAAACGTATACAATGTAATGCTAGTAAATGCTTGAGGTGATATTTCGTATTGACTAGAAACGTTACTCTAATTACTTATCCGGGGACATGTTTCGTCAACTATTAAAGTGGATCTTCGGTATGCCATCTCTGACATCTAGCTGCTTTGGATTTGGGCGATCTTTGGGTTTGTCAGTCATGGGGTTTCGCTGAATGTAAGACACCGTGATCTCGTGTCCCAGCTTTAATTTTTAGCACTCCTGACGTTTCTCGGGAAAGTTTGAAACTGAGTCTCCATTTTGGGTGTCATACGAGGGTTTCTGGCGGTCACTCTGCCAACATCACTGGACTTTCTGGATGTTATCTGCTTTGGTTATATGTATTTGGAGTAGCTTGCAGTTCCCCAAAGAATTTCGGAGATTGTATTCGAAACATGGGTGAAGATTTAGATAGCTCCCAATACATGGTATTTAAAAACTTAAAGGATATTTGAAAAATATAAATAAATACGTAAATAAATTGAGACGCGAAATGGAAATTACATTTGGGAAACGCGAAATGGAATTTATATTTTTTGAAAGCGAACTGGAATTTTAAACGCAAACTGGAATTTAATGGAATTGAAATGGAATTTTGGAATGGAATGAGACGGAATTTTGGAATGGAATGAAATAGAATTGTAATAACGAAATGGAATTTATATGTTTTAATACCTATTGACTCTCACATTGATATTATGAAGAAACCTTAGAATTGCTATGCCACTGAGCATTTTGGAAATTCGATTTGGGCATTTAATTCCTAATTTATTTCAAAGAAAAAATCTTTTCCATTTTATTTTGAAAATTAACAATTTTCGAGATGCCATTTCTCTTAAACCTAATATACATTTATCACATTTGAATAAATCTAGAGTAACCCTAAAATTACCATTACTCCAATAGCGCAATCCCTCTATGGAGCAATAATATATAGAAAATAAAAAAATTCAAAGCTGATGATTTTTATGAACTTTTAATGACATTGTATTTAGAAACAAAAAAGTCATAAATATTTTCTTTCACATGACTAGTTTTACTATTATTTTATTTTGTGGTACCGAAGCTCGTTAAAAAGTAGCTCGTTTTCCAAATAAAATGGAAGATACTTTTCTTCATTGAAATGTCATTCAAAATCAAATACACTTATCGGATTTCGGAAATACTCGCTGATATCAAAATACTTTCTGGGTTTCTTAACGGTAACGTCTCTTAGTATCCACTCTATAGTTTACATAATTCAAATTCATTGACTTTTTACGAGGGGTGAACCACTGGGGATGTCTGGTGTACTAGCATGGGGATGTTCGAGGATGTCCGGAGATGTCCGGGGATGTCCAGGGATGTCCGAGGATGTCCAGGAATGTCCGGGGATGTCCAAAGATGTCTTTGAAAAAGGGATGTCTGGTGTACAAATTTTGATCAGCGGTTTACCTCTCAACTTTTTACCTTTACTTTACCCACGGATTTCTCATTTTAAAAAAACTATCTCTGAAATATTTTCATGTATGTACTTAGGTTACATCTTACATATTTAGCACAATGAAGTACAATTTCCTTAATATTTTGTGGTATTATTTTGCAATTTATAAAGAGAAAATAAATCACAACTAAAAAAGTACCTATTACTCTTATTTAAGCAAAAGGAGGAACGTATTTTGGTTGTATTCTCGCGTCCACGCACGCCCCGTATTTATGGCACGACGCGACAGTGGGACAGAATCCCAAAAAGTTGGTCAAAACCTCAAAATGTTGTCTAACGGCTTTGAAATTTTCTACCCAGGGGTTTTCGGGGTCGCTGATGACGAATCCAATGGCGACCGAGTGTATTATAAAATTCTTATTTTTCGGTGAAATTTTGTATCTGGGGGTTTTACATTGCGCTAATTAAGAATAAAATGTTTGTTTTTAAATAAACAAAATATTTTAATCGTAATTGCATCGGCAATGTTCAATGTATAAGAATCAGAAAGATTCCGGCGGGGAACTAGGTACAAATGAACTGAATATAAAAATTAGATAAGAAAAAATTTTTTTTTAATTTCTACACTACATCTAGATTGGATTAATCTAGTCACATTCACTATCACCCAATTGGCACGAGACGTACGCTTCAAGAATGAGAGCTGCATCGTCCACAGTTTGGGAAGCAAGAGTATTCTTAATTATGCGGAATATCTCTTTCCTTATAAATTGCTCTGCTTCACTAATGTCTGCAGTTCCTGAAATCAGTCAATCAATATGGGATTACATCCCTGGGAGCCGAAACTAACCCGTGAATAGAATCAACAGCGAGCGAAAACAAAAGATCTCACTATACTGTGACATATTTTACTATGTTTTATTCAATGTACACAATAATTTATTGAAGAGATATGTTTATTCATCCTTAACAAATAACTAATAATGAAATAAGTTAAAAAATAATATACAGGGTAGCCCATCGAAAACGTTCCACAAGGCATTACAGGGTAGTAAAGAACTTTTCGGCAAAATCCAAAAACAGGTCAAATTTGTTTCTGAGGGGGCCAACTTTTGGCTCAAAAAGCATACCAAAATCTTCAACCCCCTAAGTGGGGGTGCTATCCCCTAAATTTTTTCAAATGGGAATGGGGGTCAAGTGGGGGGTCATTAGAAAGGGCTTTTAATTCTCTATACATCGATTCTTACTTTTTGAAAATCGATTCATTATTTTAGAAAATATGCAGCTTTGAAAATACGAACAATATTTT
Source organism: Anoplophora glabripennis (assembly GCF_000390285.2). Lineage (NCBI taxonomy): Eukaryota > Metazoa > Arthropoda > Insecta > Coleoptera > Cerambycidae > Anoplophora > Anoplophora glabripennis. The sequence continues at coordinate 35,223 of NW_019416910.1, forward strand.
TGACGAGAAATGCGAAAATCGATTTAATTTTACTTCAAAACTTACGGTATTAGTCAAGTAAATGCTGAAAATGTTGTCCGCCAACTTGCATACAATGATACAGGTTGTCTTCAAACCGTTGTCGAACATTCTGGAGCACTTGCGGTGTTACTTCGCGACATACATTAATGATTCGTCCTCGCAGATCTTCCAAGGTATCAGGTGGAGTGCTGTAAACTTTGCTTTTAATGTGCCCCCAGAGAAAGAAATCTAAAGGATTTAAGTCGGGTGACCGAGGGGGCCACTCAATTGCACCTCTTCGTCCTATCCAGCGTCCTGGAAACGTCTCATTTAGGTAATTGCGCACATTGAGCGAGTAATGTGGAGGAGCTCCGTCTTGCTGGAAAATCAGTTCGTGTTCATTGTAAGCAGGGTCGTCCTCTATGATATTTGTTAGAGCTGGGTCGATGACATTTTGTAGTAAATCCAAGTACATATCGCCTGTCAAATTTCCAGGAAGGAAAAAAGGACCTACAATGGAATTTCCAAAAATACCTGCCCATACATTCAACTTCTGGGGGTGTTGGGAGTGTGTCTCATGGAAAATCCTTGGATTGGTATCAGCCCAGTAACGACAATTATGGCGATTCACTAAACCATTCAAGAAGAACGTACACTCGTCCGAAAAACACACATTAAAGAGGAAATTATCGTTTATCGCTCGTTCAGTCATTATTTCGCAAAATTGCAAACGACGATCAAAATCGTCTTCATTTAGCTCTTGCACTAGCCGAATCTTATAAGGATGGAATTTGTATTTTTTTAATATTCGTTGGACACTTGTACGACTCACTCCTGTCGCAGTAGCCAATTGCATTGTACTCAGCGTACTATCCATTGCCACTTGCCCCAATACCGCTATTTCCGTAGGTTCATTTAGTACCGGATTTTCAACCTGCCTCTTTTTGTTATGAACGGAGCCAGTTTCGCGAAATTTGGCCACCAATTCGCGAACAATTTTTCCAGACGCATGTTTCTCAGGATGCCGTTGGTTGAACAGTTCGGCGACCCGATTTCCGCATTCATTGTTTTTGAAAAAAAGCTCAATAATTTCTACTCTTTCTGGAATTGAGTACACCATAATTAATCAATTTAAAAGACTCGGCAGTATTGGTACTCTTCAACTACAAGTCACAAGACAGTTATCTAGCAACTTCTTGTGGCCTATCTAAATACGAAACAAAAAGCGGACAATTTTTTGCTCACCAAAATCAGGCTAAAGAATTCGCAAATCAGAAAAAAAAACAGCGAATTCTTTTGAAGGAATTTACCAAGCTAGTACCGTAAGTTTTGAAGTAAAATTAAATCGATTTTCGCATTTCTCGTCAAAAATATTGTTCGTATTTTCAAAGCTGCATATTTTCTAAAATAATGGATCTATTTTCAAAATCGATGTATAGATAATTAAAAGCCCTTTCTAATGACCCCCCACTTGACCCTCATTCCCATTTAAAAAAATTTGGGTGATGGCACCCCCACTTAGGGGGTTGAAGATTTTGCTATGCTTTCTGCCCCAAAAGTTGTCCCCCTCAGAAGCAAACTTTACCTGTTTTTGGATTTTGCCGAAAAGTTCATTACTACAATGTAATGCCTTGCGGTACGTTTTCGATGGGCTACCCTGTATAATAATGTCAGCGACTCCGAAAACCTCCTTATGCCAAAATACCACGTAGAAATTTGCACGGCTTCAGAAAAAAATCATATCTCCGTTCGCGCAAAAATGCGCAAGTTCGTCGACCACGCGTTTTTTTTCGTTAGAATATACCTAAGCAATTCAATAAAAAATATTCTAAAGAACGAGCGATAAAGTTATGTCTGCCTGAAAGTTTACTTTTCGTTTGCGTTTTCCCAAAAAGACACCCTCAGTTCAAAACGAATAACTTTTTTCATAATAACAATTTTGCAATTATGTAAATTGTATTCCATTCTACATACCTTCACGAAGAGAATCCATTTTATACTTTTCCAATTGCCCTATTTTTCACGAATATATTGTGGTTTTTCTGTAGCGTATGGCGCGCGTCAAATTCGGTAGTTCGATGAGACTTGTGTAACGGTCACATTCGAACTGATCCTGCAGGGACAATAAATATACCTACGCTTAGAGAACGGCTGTTTGGGGACCTTCGATGCCCCTACTTCACATTCCCCAACAAGAAAAACCCGAAATAAAACCTTGGTTTTTGAGGTTTTGGCCAGCTTTTTAGGACTCTGTCCCACTGTGCGACGTACGTTTTCCATTTTTATTTATTGGTGGTGGCAGGACACGCTCTAATTTTCCTGCCACTTGTTCTTGCCTTAGGATGGTTGGGTGTTGCGCGAAGTCAACAAATTGGATTTTGAATACGACTTTGGAGAAATTGTCAAATATTTTATTACTGGTTAGGAATCTGAATAGGTATGAAAAAAATACGAATATTGGAGAAAATTTTTGTATTTAGAATTCTGGAAGGACGCTGTATAAGAATTTTATATTTTATTGTAACTTTATTTATCATAATGCTACACTTCGCTTATGATTAACCCTGTATTAGGATTTTTTATTAACAACTGTATATATTTGATATTATGTGAACTTTAAATTCGGATCTTCGTCGTACATACCAGCTAGGTACTTGTCCCTGTTGATATAACAAGTAGGTCTGGCAACAACCGTAGCAATGTACTTTAATTCGGCTGTATTAAAATTTTGAGTACTTTCCTTGTAGCCCTCCAGTGCGGTCCTGGCCATCCACTTGCCCCTCTACATCAAAGTGGCATTAGTGGTACCGTAAGCGCGAGGACAGGTTGCCGCGGGGGCGTACTGCGGTACGTGCGGCGTACAGCGAGCGCTCGCCCGGTCCGTCGACCAGCCGAACTGTCACATCGCTCAGCGGGCCGCGCGCCGGCCGCGCCTTACCCTGGAGTTCAACTGGCCTCGGTGGTACCGGCTCCGCTACCTCTAGTAAACGCCTTCGGTACGGTACGGTCTGAGATTTGCGCGATTTTGGCATTCGCAATTAGCAGGCGTTAATTGCATTTAAGAAGTAGAACAGTAAGACGACAACAATAAAGTATTCCGAGAAATATCGTTTAGCCCACTGATTAATTGTATGAACAAAAAAATATTGTATTGTACTCGTATCTCTCACACAAAATGCGTAGAAAATCTACGGGGTATTCAGATTTGATCCGCAATACTCCTACTAAATTTTAGTTCGACCGTGCAATGTTGATGATTATTTTTATATACACACTGCTATAGCATTTCCAATTTTAGTACTACTTCTTTAATATTAACTTTAATTGATTTATTTTCCTTAAACGCTGGAAAATTCATATTCTATATGACCGAATATTTGACTAAAATACGATTGAATGTGAAATTTGCTACAAATATTTGTATGATCACCCCCTTTCAATTATTATTATTAGAAAACTATGATGCGAATTGTGTTCCTGAAGGAGACATTTTTAGAAAAAACAATGGATTTAGTGCATAACATCTGAAAACGTTATAGAGCAATCCCACACAGCACAGCGACATTCGTAGGATGTACTGAGGATATATGGGATATTCTCGGATATGTAGGTACGCACGATCACTTCAGGATGTACCCAGGATATCCAAACGGGACAGCTTAGGTTTTTCTATTAACGTCCTGAGGACATCCGCCTAGTTATATACAGGACATTGTCAGGTTATCAGTGGATCAAATGAGGACAACCTAGGTTTTACTGTTGATGTCCTCAGGACATTAGCTGGGCTATATACAGCACATTTTTAGTACTTACTGGGCTAATAAAACAATTACTGGATGGTTTTAAATATTTGTATAGATCAAATACATAATTTGCGAAACAAGTGCTTGCAATTTCCACTCCGTCTAATATTTTTTACTCAAAAAAAAGTATTGATGTACTTACAAAAAATAAAAAGGGAAAACTGATCTATTCGGCTAATTAACCAATTATAATATGTAATACGAGATTTGATTTTTTGAATACCACTGAAATAAAAATTAACAATACAATATTTTGGATCTGTTGACTAGATTCGTTATAAATACGTGAAAGGTATTTTTAAAATTCTCTTTTAATGAGATTTAAAGGTATTTTAACATTTTTCTGTAAGAAGTATCCCATCGTCGATACCATGTATGTATTTTTTAATCATTTTACTCGCCCACTTACTAAGATCTGACGACAAAATTCTGTAACATAGCCACCGGCAGATATTTTTCTGTTTAAGTCTACAAGTTTTCAGAAACGTCTCCAAATTATTTAGATACCATTATTCGTAAAACTGGCTTAAGGCATTTTTTTAAACTGAAACAAATAAGACCTAAAGTACTTCATGAGAATAAAATATAAACACAGGAAGAAATAATAGATATTTATTTTGCACATACCTTTTTTGCACAAATATCTGTGTATTTTCTTGAATAAAAAAATTAAATTTAACTGTATTTTTTTATTCATTGCACATAATAAATATAAACTTAAAAAACAAATTTTACATATATCCTCTTTCTATGGTACGTATGAAAAGTAAAATTTCCTTTTATCATTATCATGACAATATTCAAAAAAGTTTTCTAATAAAAAATATTAGGTATTTTATATGCAGAATAATTATAAAAAATTATTAATTTTGTATAAATATGTTTGTAGTAAGTAACTGAATTATTTATGACCATGAAAAATATTTATTAACAAAAATTTTAGTTTTAGAAGAAACAAAGAAAAATTTTAATAGATGTTCGAACTGATAGCTATTCTCTTGAATACAGCATCTTATTCTATCTTCAAACGATATTCTCACATTCCTTAGAGTATTTGGGGTGATTGTGGCAAATGCATCTCTAATCCTTCCCTTCACATCATCGCAAGTAGTAAATGGAACACTGTGTACAAGATTTTTTATATAGCCCGAAACAAAGAAGTCCATTACGGGAAGTTTGGACACCTAGGTAGCCACTGACATGGACCATTCCTACCTATTCATTTATTATTAAATTTTCGATTTATATAATTTCTCACTGAATATGAAAAATATGCAGATACGCTATCTAATTGCATTCACATTTTTCTTCTTATATTTAAAGAGATGTCATCAAGAAGAACTCAAACTAATTCAATAAAGACCTCGATAAAGACATATCTTACAAAAAATTCAATAAAAACGAAACGCACAAATATCTCCAATACCGTTAGAGACAGGTATAGGGAACCTATACACAGTTTGAAAGAGTTTTAAATTTCCTAACTCCCAAAGTATACTGGGTGTCCCATTTAAAATAACCAAGTTATTGCTGTTTAAAGTTGAGAGAAGTATTCAGCAGTTGTTTGAACACCCTGTATAATACTAAGTGACGACAAATATAATAATTTATAACTTCAAGGATTTAAAATACACTCTCCAAAGCTGCTTCCTTAAAATTATTTTTTTATTGCAAATATTAAATTTCTACGCTAAGCCTGCATTTTCACTAAAATTGAAATATCTCACAAACTATAAGCCCTAGGTATGCAGAACCTTTAATAAAGTTTACCTATTTTTTTATGGTGCTTTCAAAAATGCAGTAAAATACAGGGTGTACATTTAAAAATACATAACTTTGATATGGTACGCCTTTCCTGGACACCCTGTATATTTCAAAATATTTTTAAAATGTAGCCGCAATCAACCTACCCACCTAAACAGGTTTCTCTAATATTTGCCGTTTGGTCCTTAGCGACCGAGGCGTTACTGGTGGCCCACCCTGTATATTTTGTGTGCCATACCATACTGTGCATGCACCATTCAAAAATTACAGATTGTTCGACTTTTAATATCATCATAGGATATTTCTAGGACATCATCAGTGGATTTACCTGGGATATCCCCAACTAGGAGGATGTTGATAGGATCTACTTGTTTTATTTAAATATTATGAGGATATCCTGAGGACTGAGATCCTCGATTAGGATATATGTACAGGACTTCGTTACTATGTTACTGAAAACAAAAAAAAAATTCAGGAAAGGGACGAAGAAACTATAATTTGTTTAATAGATGTAGTACAATATAGATTTAATGTTCATAAAAATTGTGTAGGCAACTAATAAAATATGATGATAAATTTTTACTCAAAATTTTTTGTTAAAACGATTCAACACCCAGTTTTGTTGAAATTTTAACACGATTCGTTGAGTAATGTTCATTCAATTATTTGCTAAATAAATCTTATATAACATTAAATAACTTTTGAGTTAGCTGGCTAACTACATATTGGTACACCGCGGTAACATCTAATAGTAACCAAAGTAAACGAGTCCAATTTGCACATCGGTATCTATTTGTACAGAACTTGGTGTTCTCTCTTATGTATAATATGTTATCATTCTTACACTTTTTGGTTTTTCTAACTAAAAATTATATTAATAAGCTCATTTCCTTGTTAAAATCTTAAGTTTACTTAAGATTCAACACCGAAATAATTTCACTAAAAACCTTTGAATTTAAATTTACTTTTTACTTAGTAACGGTAAAATAGGTACCTTCAAATTTATAGAACTTTATCAATTTCAATTTTTTAATCATTAATTTTTATGATTTAACACTACAAAAATTTTTTTCTATGCTATTCGGTTGATTATTTAAAATAATGAAAAGTTGCTATCGAAATTTTGTTTTACGACAAAGATAAAAAATCACGTTCGCTTTGTGAAATTGTTATAACTTTTTTATTGAAAATTAAAAAAATATATCAATTTCTCTGAAAAGATAGATTTTATACAGATCCACTTCTTATTTGTGGAAGGGCGAAATGGGCGGTGACTATTAAGACGCCTTCATTATAGCCATCTTTATCTATCGCACGGATTTCTATGACTTACTTTATCGCTCTCACGTAACGGCCGATGAACCGTGGGAACTTTCCGACCCTGTAGAATAAATTGAAAAAAATTTATAAAATTCATTCATTTTTCTGATTGTAATGATTTTTTTAAATTCTGAAATCATCCCTTAACTTCTAGTCTCCCTAACTTTGTTAATTTTAATAGTAGAAGAAAAAGTCAATAGACCATTTTTATGTAAAATTTTATGCTCTACAACTTTTTTTCTAGCTCTTACCCCTTTCGAGTTGAAAAACTCCTTTATTTTATCTTCTTTTTATCTTTTTTCACACCTGGCCGGCGGTTGAAAGATTTTTATCGTTTTTTGTTTTATTGTCAATATATATTTTCTATTCATCTCGTCGAAGAAAAGTTCCAAAATTTTGAAAACCTCAAAAGAATACAAAATTTGTAGTCTTAGAAAAGAAACGTTTTCACAAAATGATATGGATAGATCCAATGATGTTTTTATTAAAGACTTTTAAATTATTCTACTTTCTTCCCACTGCTTCTTACTAGGTCATTAGGATCGGCTTTCATTTTTAATTTAAAGCTCAAAAGTTAATCTTTCTAATACATCAAATACTCCTAGTTACATTAATCTTAATTATGAAGTTTATTAAAACAATGTTATGTTTACTTGATAAATCCACAACCTTGTGCAGATAAAAATAAAAGAGTAGTAATATTAATCATCTGTATAATAAATATCTTCTACGTATCCTGCTGTAGAAAACAACATTAAGCTACTGAATAATACAGACCACCAGCGGTGGCTATCAAATAATAAAAAACTGTCTATTATTTTATAGACAAAACACATTGTGGGTTGACTGTAAGTTATCACGAACTAATGTATTGTTGGAATACTTTGACTGCGAGACATTTACTACCGAGTAAATAGTTGTAAACTGTACCATGCTGATATTTTAACGTATGTAATAAGTTGTAGTTTCAATGTTTTTTTTTTGTTCGCTTCTTTTGTGTGAATAAAATTATATAACCATTTGTCTATGTTAGATCTGAAGACTATAATTAGTCAATCTTCAAAATGGCAGTGGAGCAATTTATTTTAATTCCAAATAATTTAGAATAAGTTGTGACATATAAGCAGTATACATGTTCTAGGACGAGATATTATTATTATTATTAACATTTTCGGACGTTTAAATATAATACAGGTTATTCTCCTTCAGTTAAATTCTACAAGGTATACTACTGCAAACTTTCAGAACTGAGATTAAAAATATCAAAACCCAGACATATTTTTCTTTATATATAAAGATTCCTAAAGACCCTACGATCGTTCAGAGAAACACAGTTTTTCAGAAATTACTCAATAACCATATTTTTTCAAAATACTAACCTATGTTACTTTATTTGGACAATTTTATTTGGACAGAAATGAATCAATGCCGTTGAAAATAGGAAAAAGCTTTTATTTCTCAGAATACTATTTCAATTAGAGCTTTTGTTCCAAATAATTGCGACTAAGCAGATACCGTCATTTTTGTTAATAGAATAAAATCTTCGGTTCTTATTACAATAATTTTAGGTTATCAGGAATATGAAATTTGATTCTTTGATTCAAATTGGCGCATTACAGTTATAGTTATAGTTATAGTTATAGTTATAGTTATAGTTATAGTTATAGTTATAGTTATAGTTATAGTAGTTATAGTTATAGTTATAGTTATAGTAGTTATAGTCATAGTCATAGTCATAGTCATAGTCATAGTCATAGTCATAGTCATAGTCATAGTCATAGTCATAGTCATAGTCATAGTCATATTTATAGTTATAGTTATAGTTATAGTTATAGTTATAGTTATAGTTATAGTTATAGTTATAGTTATAGTTATAGCTATGGGTATAGGCATAGGTATAGGTATAGGTATAGGTATAAGTATAAGTATAGGTATAGTTATAGTCATAGACATAGCCATAACCATAATCATAGTTGTACTCGTAGTGGTAGTCCTAGTCTCAGTCGTAGTCGAAATTGTAGTTGTAGTTGTAGTTGTAGTTGTGGTTATAGTTATAGTTATAATTATAGTCATAGCCATAGTTATAGTTATAGTCACTATGGTACGAAATGCCTAAAAGCTAGCCAAAAATAAAAATTTATTCAAAATTGTACAAAAGTGGGTATATTGGGGTTTTTGACCCAACTGATTACGAATTTGAAAAATTCAAAATGGAGGATCGAATATGGTGGATTAAATTAAAAAAAAGTCGAATAAACTGACAAAAATAGGTGTTTCGGGGTTTTTGACAACACTGATTACGAATTTTACATTGAAATTAAAATGTTTTAAATGGCGGAATCAATATGGCGAACGAAATTTGACAAAAGTGAAATAAACTAACGGAAGTGGATATTTTGACCGCACTGATTATGCGAAAATTCAAAGCAGACAAATTACAATTCTTAAAAATTCGTCATTTGATCATGTTATTCTGTTGAGTATTGTTGAAAGTCAGGGGCTCAGATGTAAAGCTTTCTTTCTTTAATATTATTAGTTACTCAAATTTTAAAACGCATAAATGAATACTTGAGTGGACCTCGGATTCGGATTAAGCAATCCCAAAAACATATAGATATATTGGTTTACTTTATTGGCAATTGATTTGACATTTGACCTTGAATTGACCTTAACGCAGATTTGATCGGATCAAACGGACACCTGATTCGGATTTACTGCCCCGAAAAACGTACAGATATGGAGGTTTACTTTGTTGGCAAATGATTCTATACATTTGACATTGAACTGACCTTAACGCGGACCTGATCGGATCAAATAGACAACGGTTTCGGATTCAGCGACCCCAAAAACATATAGATAACAAATATTCCACTTTTTTTTTGTGGGGCTGTGAATTGACAAAATTAGTTTCCTGAAATTATAAAATCAGTATGCATCGACTATCCTTTTCTATGTCATACTCGAGTATTCTTTCTCTTTATTTGCTTATTGCCCTTTACTATTTTACTTATATGTATTTTTCCAAACATTATTTTTACTTATTTTATAGTAAATGCAATACTCTTTTGACTTTTTGTTCGATTTATTGCAACTTTTGTTTTATTCATATCGTAAAATTGAAAGCGCAGATGTTTTTTTTCCATAATATTCTAGTAAATTAATCATAGATTACGGGTCAATAAGTAATTTAGCCTTATGGTACCTTATATATTATATAACTTTTAAGTTCAATTTTGAATGATTTTCGTAATAAATTTAAGAATTATTTGTCCTAAACAATAATGAAAATAAGTGGACAATGCATAATTATGAATAATTTATAATGTACTTTACATACCTCCTAAAACAATGTCCATTTTATTACTTTATCAGAACGATAAATAAATTTTTACAACACTTTGAACATGTGATGTACTTTTGTGTTCCCTTAGGCGGCCAGGAGACACACACAATAAGGTTACTTCGACTTCAAATTCTAGCTCCAGTATAATAAACGGCAAACTGTTTCCACCGGTCAATTTGAATAGCCCAACTATCATCCCTATTGCCAACCTGATAGTTAAAAAATTCCAGATAGAAACTTTTTTTTTAATGTTTGGCTAGCTTTTAATAATTTCGTACCATAGTGGCGATTGTATAAATAATTACATATTACCTATGCTGGTCATCATAGTCGAAAATTTTTAAAACTTTTTTTTGCTCAATTTACATACAATATTTTATGCAATTTTCTTTTAATAAATGTTTTAATAGACTATAATTAAGTTTGTCACCCAATAAATTAATTGTATGTTAATTTCTTTTTAATGTATGCTTCAAAATTATAAATAATAATGACACATTATTATAGGAAATCAATATCAACACATGTTCAATTTAGGAGTTATTAGTATCTATATTGTCAAAGGGTATGGAATTTAAACTTACAGTTCAACAATTAATTTGTCGAAATTAAAAAAGTATACAATCATCACCCTTGTCTTTTCGTATATTTCACTGCAACCACATAGTAGTTGTTAGTACTTTTGGAAAAAAGAAAGATTGTCTTCTCACAATTTCTATTGTTTTTTGTTCGTCTTTCTCCGTTATACTTGAAAACGGCAATATGTCATAACATAGAGTTATTCACTAAATCTTAAATAGTTCAGCTTTTCCGCCTTTAATTTTACTCCTTAGACACTCTTTTGAATTTGAGAATAGTTCCTGAATTATCATTATGGTATTTACATTATGCCAAAATAGTTAAAAGTTCTTTGAAATTTTGTTTTTAACATTAGATCAAATTCATATTAAGAGATCGTTAAAACAATTCGTAATGCTTGACTGAACACAAGCAAAGACGAAGGATGAAGGGTGTCAATTATTCTATACCTAATTTGTAAAAAAGTAGATACACACACATTTTTTTATTATATTGTGTCAGTTATCCTTATACAGCAATAAATAATATGTAAGTACGATATTTATCTGCAGCTTATATATACCAGAATATTTCTATAATTCTGCTTTATTGCCTAATCCCTCATACTCGGAAAATAATAAAACAATTTAAAAATGAAATGTACGTTACCTTGCATTACAAGCGATATTGGTATTGGTAACATTTTAATATAGTTGTAATATATTGTCCTCTTAGACTGATTCAGCAACAATAAGTAATGCGATTGTGGGTCCAGTATTTGTGCAAGTTTCCACTTGATCTACTTCAAAGGAAAATAATTTGATTTATAACTAATAATTTTATCTGCAGAGATACCCGTCTACATTTCGAAAGACTTTAATCAAAGATTTATGATTAGCAGCGTACTAAATCCCAGCATACAAAGCAGCAGGTTGTTCGTGTTATAATAAGGTATTTTACACACCCACAAATACATTTAATCTTAATATATCACCGGGCGTAATGATATCTTAACTAGAAGCGATGCTCGTTGCCAGCTTGTTTTAGGAAGATATCTACGATGGCCATGACTTGGATTTCAACGTTCTAGCCGACATGTTAATTGTCTCGCTAAAGTTTAAAATATCACCCACGACTTGGAAAGTTTATTTAATATTGACCAACGTCCAAATGAAACGAACCATTTTGTTTTTTATATTATTTATCTCAAGACCGCTTACGCAAGAGAAATACGAACTAATTTTGCAACAGCACGATGGCTTAGCTCAATTATTTAATTGATCTATAATAATTATGCATTATTATAACCAAAGGAGCAGGTTATTTATTTGATGGACGTATAAAGGACTTCTATTCTAACGTTAATGTATTATTAAGTCCTATTGTGCTATTTCGATCGAAAGAATCTGATACAAATAATGCTTAAAATTTTCTTTTTGTTCGTTAATGCAACTTAATTAGTTTGTGTTAAAGTGTATTGAAACTGAATTTTAAGATGAAGCATCTTAGAAGATTTTTTAAATTGATTTAATTAAGTCAACCATTATATCCCGAAATAACTGTATAGTTATCAGAGCCTTTTCTAGTATGTCAGCCGTCTGAACCCAGGATCCATAATAGCGTTAATATTCTTTTAGCATTCTTTATCAACAATATAAGGCTGATTCTACTGAAAAATTTAATATGGAATTAAATGTTTCAATCTTCAAAAACTCTAAAGCAGGATTATTCATCTCAAACTTTTCTTAAATCTAAAATAAATTAACTCCGAAATGGATCGTTTTTCGAGCAAAGTGGAAGAAATATTTTCTCATGGACATAACAATAGGAATTAAATGTCTGTAAAATATTCAGTATAGGGTTAAAATTCCGAGGAATAGTATCCTCGCCTAAGGTTGATAAATTTGCATGTAGTGAATTTTTGTTTTGAATGGAATAAATTATTAGTCAAGGTTCATCAATTTAGAGCATTTTCAGAAATATTTGAAAAATTTGCGCTTTAGATCATTGGTTCACTAAGGCTTTTTAGTTTTAAATGGTCAAGAAACAGTCTGAAGTAAACGCCATGTTAACTTTATCTACGATCTTGTCAAAACTGACAGTTTTTTATAAGTGTTCCTCGGTTAATCGTTTCCGGCGATCAGTAAATACCCAAAAACATCGAAAATGACCTTTTAACATTTACCAAGGTCACAGACCTATTTAAAATAGTCGAAGTTTTTAATAGATGCCATTTTAACTAATAGTGGCGAAACACCAACTATTTCACATTTTAGTAATCCCATTATTCGCGTCATTGTACAATAATATGTACATGTCAACCTCTGATCTGAAGCTTCGCGTCGATCAATTTATTCGATACGGCCTGGCCTGCCGGTGAACAGTCCAGGTTTTTTGCTGAGGAACGTTGATCGTACATTGTCGTCTGTGCATGTGTGAGTGAGTTTGACGCTTTGTTTGGTCGAATTTAAGGCACGTGTTTTTATGGCAGTCGGTACCATTGTGTATTGTGATCATAGAGCGGCACACCGCTTGATCACAGATTTAGCCTATTTCTGCTACTACAACTCGTATTGCCGCTTACTAACATAACATAGATTACTACTATTTATTTATTTGATTATCGCCACAAAGTTTCCGATGTCTAGTAATAACTTTAACACAATTTTCCATAAGAATTTTGAGCAACTGTTCGATATTATAGACAGTTTATCAGTAACAGCAATAGCATTCTTTGAAATTGTTTATTTAACTGTATAACTAGTACGCTTTAGCAATATATGTATAGCAATTATTCTGTTTTGAATTATCATCTATATCGGGTGTTCTCAAAGTTGGTTCAATAATTTTAACAGCTGGTAGAATTCGTAAAAAAGTCGATTTATCAAAAATCGTTAATATAAAAGTTGCCAAATAAAGCAACAATTATTTTAAAAAAAAATATTTAAACATTTATAATACAAACCTGATTTATTGTCATTTTTGACCACTGCGTTGTAAAAACATAAATGGTAAACCAATGGTACTAATTCTCAACAATTTTGAACAATTTTTGTAGAACAGGATTTTTATAATTCTCTTCTTCTGCATCTTTTATATAAACGATTTTTGGTAAATCGACTTTTTTTACGAGTTCTACCAGCTATTATAATAAATCACTCAACCTTGATAACACCCTGTAGCCTTTTCCATTACGGTACCTAACAAACAGTTGATCATTTATTGACACCGGCATATTTTCTATAAATTTCGGCTATATTTTTCATGTGTCTCATTTCGCCATTAATAATAAAACAACGAGTTTTACAGGTTTAGACTTTGGAATTTTCACTATCTTCATATTACCACTCATAACCAAGCTCATTTTATGAAACTTGTCTCCTCTGTATATGTCAAAAATTTTTTACAACTTAAAATCAGAAAACATTATATAACTCAAATCAACAAACCAAGAAATATTTTAATCGCAATAATAAAGTAAACAGTGTTACAACAAGTACAGTAGTACTTTAATTTTAATATTATTATTTATTTATTTAAAACTTATTTCTAATTTTCATTTTAATTTGAATTAACATGAATTACAATTAACATTTGGAGAAATTTTTACTTTCGGAACGAAACCTTTTCCTGAAATTTTTTTTCGATACTTCAACCCTTCACCTTCATCTTCTATAGCTTCGGTCACTGAAGATGATTTCCATTCTCTTATACCGCTATCAGGTCAGCATCAGAATTTGGTGGCATTATGGCTGCAGTGCGATAGAAACAATGTTCGGTATATATTTCTGAATTTTCTTAGGAATATGATATAAGCGAATTATAAACTTAAATTACTAAATATTTACAAAAATTTCACCCTCATATAGTCGTCGTCTAAAGAAAGCATCTCTTAAAAATCTCATGACATTTTTCAGTTCCAAGACGATCTGATTTTTTAGGTTTGTAACTATTTCTTTAATAATGTAATCAGTTTGCTGTATCTGAAAACATTACAAACCATTATTTGATGGAGCAGAGTCATCACACGTACTATTTTAAAATCTCGCAATTTTCATTAACCAGCAATGTTGACTTTAGCATCGAGTAATAGGACCATAATATTGACGGCCTTACTTTTCTTTAACTTTTAAAAAGTATGACAAAAGTACCTTGTCACTCACAACATTGATATTATGAGTATTTGCGTTTTTCTACTTTTGAGAGCACGTATATTCAGTTCAATAGTTCTCCACTGCCTTTAATACATCATATTCCACGTCTGAAGGAAATTCTTCTTCTTTGTTTTCGAGACTGGCGGCGACCAACAATTATTTAGTCCACTGCCCAAAAAACCATTGTACTTTAAATATTATTTTATTGTCTAATAAAATAAATAACTATTCATTATTAAAAATGTACTATTGCTTCATTTAAAAATTTGTACATTTTATTTTTGCTGAATATTTCTAATGTCTTGTTCCCGTTTAAGATCGGGGTCTATTGCAGTTGTCAGTAAAGCTTTCACCATGAAATATTCCGATCAAAAACTTAAGGCTTTGCTTTGGCATTCTTGAAAAATAAGTAGGAGATACATTTTCCGTATTATTCTTACGTTTTTTCAAAAAACACCAATCGTTGAATGAAAATTTTTAATAATAATATATGGATTCATCGTTCAAAGGACATTTACAAAAAATCGATATAGTTCTACAAATGTCCATAAAAATTAACTATTTCTTATGAAATTTTGCACGCCCCTTACATTAATAATTATGTTAGAATTATAATCACGTTATAAAATTGTTCAGAATTTATCAGAATGTAAAAAAATGTATGGGCAGCTGCTGACATACTTAAAATTATCTTTATCGACAGGTTGCCTACAGTCTTTGTTCGTCCATTTAGCTCTTGTTCACAAGTGTTAACCCGGTAGCTACTTCATAAGAAGATTTTATGTGATTGGAATCTGTTGGACGTGGAGAATAAGCTTGACAGATTCATCAAGATACTAATGAAGCAGCTTTCGTAACGGACTACCAATTAATTTTTAAAATTGTCACCGTTTTTATTGCCTACTTAACAAACAAGATTTACAGATGACGTGTTGATAATAATTTATTAAGACTGATTGAAATACATTGCTAATATTTCTTTTATCCAGTAGTTACGTTAATTAAAAATTAGCCCCTTATCAGTATTTCAATCGTCGGTTAAATAATCTCTATTAAAATAAAGTATTTGTCACAAATAAAAGCGTAATAATTATGATAATTGGTCTTTAGTCATATATGGTTCCAGGTATCTCTTTTTCTCCCGAAAAAATAACAGTAGGTATTTTATTATAAATGTCATAACAGTATCATATTTCACTATTACATTTGTAATACTACCAAACGCTGAAAGCTATGCCACATTATCACTTTTCAAAAACTATAAATGAAATACATCAACATAAATTATCTTTATTTTTGCATACAGACTCTGGACTAATGCCCTGACCAGCATTGAATTATAACCGCAATATCTAGTAAACAGCTAGAACCATTTGTCAGCAGAAGGACGAAATAGCTGACATCAAATTCAAATCGAATTTAGATATAGGTACACTGACAATTTAAAAACAATTTATATATTGTTGATTTTGATTTAATAAATCCCAATATGGAGTCCACAAGATGAAAGATGGTTGATGTTATTTTCATGATAATAACTGTTAACTGTAACTGTTGCTTAAAAAAGAAATTAACTACGTAAGTGAAAAGTCGCATATGGATGGTTCAAATTACAAATTACAGAGTAGAGGAGAGTAGATTAGGAAGTAGATTAGAGAATTACAGAATTAGAGTTTAAAATGATTTTTTTCATTTTTTTTTATTAAATAATTCAGTTATTTTCTCAGAGGAATATTGGTACACATTAAATTCTAAACTGCCTTCCCTGTACTAATAATAACGTTTGGTTTTAATTCATTAATGCAATGAAAATAAAAATAATAATCAAATAAAAAATCATTTACCTACAGAATTACTTTAATTTTTCGCCGTTTACAGGCTTTATTTTATTTATTTCATTTACTACTTATTAAAACAATAGTGATTGTCTAATTTTATTTTTTATTATTGTATTAAAATTCATATAATTTTATTAGGAAAATTCTTAGGAGATGAATGATGATGATGAATTGATTGTGATGTGTTCTATTAGGTATAGATATACTAGGGGCTTACTAGATATTGCGGGTGTAATTTAATGCTAGACGGGGCTTTACTTCGCAGAGTCGGTATTTCACGCAATGATCCACAAATGATAACACAGCCACATACAAAAAAAAAGTTGTCTATTTTTCATGCGACATATGTTATCCGTAGTATTTTTGCCTCCTGATCACGAATCCGATGTCAGAATTGAGCTATCACATCAAAGGAGTTTCCTAACCTCAAAAGGTCAAAAATTCACGAAAAAGTGCTAGGAAAAATACAAATTTTTTTTTTCTATATTCAAATGTTCATTTTTATGGTTAATTGACCCGTTTTTTTCAGGTTAAAAAAAGAACCATCAATTCTGACCGCGGATTCACGTTCGTCGGGGTCTTAACTATATGAATGAACATTTGAATATAGAAAAAAAAATTTTGTATTTTTCCTAGCACTTTATCGTGAATTTTACAATTTTTGACCTATTTTTTTAAGGTTAAGAAATTCCTGTGATGTGATAGCTTAATTCTGACACCGGATTCCTGATCAGGAGGCAAAAATACTACGGATAACATAATGTCGCATGAAAAGTACAGACAATTTTTTTTTGTGTGGCTGTGTAATCAAAACTTTTCAATTGTTCAAAATATTTACATCCAATATAGCCCATAGAGTAGTTGTTTCTTTCAATAGCAGCAGTTAGTAATCTTGCTAAATCGATCTAAGTATTTGATGTTGTATATAGAAGCATTGCAGCTGGCTCAACATTTTAAACCAAAAAATAGATATTATTGTCCATATCTGAAAATTTATGATAACACCTGTAAGACGTAACGTGTATAATTAGGACTGACATATTTACTAATCAAAATTGCTAGCATAATTTTAAACCATACGCAGATGTAGTAGATATACATATAATTTTTTGGGAATATTTGCATTATATGATAGAATCAAAATTTCAAATCAAAGTTATGAGCAAAAAATTGTGCAGCAAATGTCAACGACTGAAGAATGTGCAAAATTCATTTTGACCCCTTCTCGATGAGTCAGTTGCAGTTAGATCCGTATTTGCCCGATCGAGTTGATCATAGATTAAAATGCATGAAGCAATGTGTGGAATCCGAGCAAGGCTAACCTGACGGCGTCGAGACAAGTGAAGGCGGACTGATCTGGTCACGATGTTTCAACGACCGAAGATATGATTTCGTAACCGCTGTTCAATACTGTTTGGAGAAATTTTCAGTAGACAAAATGTTATTATATTAATATACATGGTCATACAAAAGATGGCTTAAAAAATGTACAGTTGATACATACCTACTGAATAAATAATTAAGCTAGGAATTGCATAGTTATCACCATAGTTTCAAGTCTAGCCAAATGTACCGTTATTTTTTTATTTGAAGAGGTGTCCACTTCGTTAATACATAAGTATGCCTTACTTTAAAATAAATTTTTTAGAAATTAAATTATAACTATGCAATCAGTTCGTATTCATTAGTTACTAAACACTATTGGTTTAAATATAACATATTGAGTTTGATTACAAGTAAACTTCTTCATACATACAACATAATGGTTTGCATTAATATTCATAAACACAATTAAATTTAGTAAATATAGTAATAACTTTTCGTGTTAATATTATTAATATTTCAAAATTATTATTTAATAAAATATATACAGAATTAAGAAATATGACTAATATTTGATGTAAAAGTTATTTATTTGTAATACTTATTAATATTCTATGATTAACTATTAATTTCTTATTCTACGACTAATTATTAATTTTTTTTATTAATTCGATATATCTAAGAAGCTATAAAAATTATTTTTTCCATAACGAGGCAGGCTATGTCCTATGAAAATAGACAAATGAAAAATTATGTCAAACGATATGTGACAGCTCTTGCTTCGTGCAAAATTAGTGTCATTAGTGTGAGAAAATTACTTGTGTTCAATATGAAGTTCCACTTATTTGGGGATTTAGGTACATGGACACAAGCCAACACATTAATATTATTGTCTTCCGTTCTTGCACGACAATGTATTCTTGGAGAATGTAGTGGCATCTGTCTAAACGCTGAAATACTTCACTGCAGTGGCGTATTCTATCAGGGTAACGAAAAACGTATTCTTTTGAAGCTATAATGGCATTTTGCAAACATTAAAAATAAACTGTCAAGATATCATACGCCTTATTCGTAAAAGGCATTTTCCTTGTTCACAAGTACCTTTCTAACATAAATAACACTAATTTTGCACGTAGCAAGAGCTGTCACATTTCATTTGACATAATTTTTCAGTTATCTATTGAAATGAACACACTGTATCTCAAGACACAACACCGAGAAATAGCATAGAAAATTTTCATGAAATTATAATGTAGAATAAAATAAAGACATAAATTACTTTTAAAGTAAAATAAAAAGTTCATTTCATAGTTATTTTATATATAAACTGAAACATTATCAGTCAAAATTTTAAATAATATGTTTTAATGATAAGCATGTCAAGAAAATAAATTTTGGGTACGAAGTAGAAGCATTAAAGTAAAAGAAAATGCCACAAGAAGGGCCAATTTAGAGATTTTATGAGTAAATTAATGTTAAATAATCTAGTACAAAAGAAAGTTCAAATATTATAACATCAGAAACACATAGGCTAGAAGTTTCTTATAAAAAAATTTGTCATGCAAAATATCATATAAAAATTTCTTGTAAATTAGTATTAAGACGTATAAAATCTACTACGCAGTTATAAAATATAAATTACGCCGTAAGTTAATTAAAATCAAATTCATCGCAACATGCTGGAGAAATTGCGCAGTTAGAAAATGATAACAGGGATACGAGCAACCAATGGCGAAAGAACAAATCAGTGAATTTACCTGGTACCGGAAAAACAAAAAAACATCGAGAGAAGTCAACAAGCTGAGAGAGAGGCAGAAGGAGATTCTAGAGACTGGTGAGGGGTGCATGTTGTCCTGTGGCTCCCCAAACAACATCAAAAACACCAGGAAGCACTCTACACAGACCCAACAGCCATCCTCAACGCACGAGAATAGCAGAAAACGACAACAATAAAGTGAGGTTATAGAGACGACCGCAAATTGCCAGCCAGAACGAAACCAAGTAAGTCCAGTTGCATAAGAGTTTTCTCCATGCCATAAAGTGTTGCAAATTCGAACTATAAAAGCTATTTGTGAAATACAAAACCCGTTACAAACTATAAACAATGTCAGTGATTAAAGTTTAAATTGACATTTTTGAACATTCTATAATTTAAGTATTAGTTTAATTTCAAATGTTCGTAGTATAAGTTAATTTGTTTGAAAAACGTTTAAAATAATGATAATTGGTTAACCAAACATTTTCTCAATTATGATAGGTAGAATAAGGCATTTCTCAGACAATTATTCATGTAAAAGTATATAAAAAAAATATTCTAGTTTCTGTGTTCATAAAAATATTGTTCGAAATTGAAAGATAAATAAGTAATAAATGTCATCTTGTGTAAATATTTCCAATTTTGCTTTTATTCAATGTTTCTTACCCAAAATTAAATAGTAAAGGTTAATTAAAAGAGCATAGAACCGCCCCTATGAGGTAAGGACTCATGCTATTGATAAAATAAAGTGTTTTTTCTTGAGGGACAGTGTAGAAAATGAACATTCCTATCTACACTAATAAAATCCTGTCTACACTGTGAACATTATTTATACAAAGTAAAGCTGCCGGAGGCGATGTTAGCAATGATAAGGTAAGAAAGTCTAGTTCGTCTATGTTTGTCATTATTATTATTAAAATTTCTTATCAGAACCTACACTCAATGGAAAATTAGATATAAATACACCCAAATGACATTTTACATAAAAAAAGGCGCCCAAACTGATAATTAATTCTTATACACACAAAATTTACACACCAGAAACAAAATTAATCACCAAATTAAATAATAATTATAATATAATAAAAATAAATAAATAAATATCAAAATAATAAAATAAACCGCTACCAATCACCAAAAATTACATAATACTATATAGGGCATAGAAATAATAATCTTTATAAGTACATACCTACTCAGATATTTGGAATTAATAAAAAAAATTAAACATTGCACTTATCAAAAAAAATTCAAAATATAGCAAGTACTTTTTTTATTCATTGTTATTTAGAGAACTATGTATTTAAAGGAGGATGTTCTAGCACAGCTTCACTATTTTTGCTCAAGCAAGAAATGCAAAATAAAATAAAAATCATAAACAAGTGACTTAAATAAGCAAAAGAAAAGTTTAAAAGCAATTGCTCCTGAAGGATATCAAACTAATAAATTCATTTGTTGAGGATATTCCTTCTGGTTTACAGCAAAAATTTTGCTAGATTGCTGCAGTTGAACTAGCATGTACACTAGGAGAAGCGACAAATTGTATGCTACAACATTTTAAAGAAGAACTTGATAATAAAAACAATACGTAAAGAAAATAGTTTCGTCCTAATGTTAGGGGATTCTTATTCCTTACGTAGAATTGAATATAACCCAATTTTTTCAAAAACAACTTAAAGAGGTTGAAAGAATTTAACATATCAGTAATCAATCTCCATAACAGATAGTAATAATAATATCTACAAAAATACTTTCTCCAACGCTCAACCGAATCTGAAACAAAAACAGCGATACGATTGGTATAAAAATTGTGGGCAAAAATAAAATTTCTAGGTGAACGAGAAATTCTGCAGGAAGAGTTGGATGAAATACTACGAAAAATTAAAAAAATCTGTAATATATCAAAATTGAAACTTTTTCATTAAATTTTAAAGAACTAAATACATGTATAAATAGCTAATAATCAGTTCGAATATAAAAAACTTTTTTATGTTGTGTTATTGTTAAAAATAAAAAAAACAAAGTAAATATTCTTTATTTGAGAAATAATCTTTGGAAAATATCCCCCGATCTTCGATCTTGAAATTTTTAAACGATTGATTCAGTTGCAATCTTAATACTTATAATAAAATTTGTAATACTGTTATACAAATTGGGACATTTCTTTAAATGGAATGTTTTTATATAAATTTGTACACATTTCTTTTTTGAAGTAAGTAAAATTATTTCAAAAGATAAATTTAGTATGATAATTCCAAGATTACTTGTATTAATATTAATTCTTTTACGATTTTTTTGCTAAATATTTTATGTATTATTAATTACCATTCTTATATAAAACTTTTTGACAACATTTTTTATACTTTTATTTTCCTAGTTGCAAATTAATTAAATTAGTTGATTCAACAATTTTCGGACATGCTGCCACGTCGTTGGTTTAAACCTCTTCGACAAACATATCGCTCTCTTCAGAATTTTGAAACAAATTAAGTCCTCTAGCCGGTATTTATACATACATATGTTGTGTTTATTGGTCCATGGCGTGGTTGAAGTCGCTGTCCTGTGACATTCCTGTTGTTGGTTTTTACGTATGAGCCGCTTCTAATTACTGGTAGTATTATGATCTTTTCTTAACTTATTTCGATTATATATTGTATTTATATTGCTTATTTCTAGAACACTAGCCAAAATATGCATTCTCTTATCAATACTCGATAGAGAAATAATAGAATTTCAGAAAAATTGAAATAATTTCAACCGAGATGGTCTAGAATTATCTGGAATTTGGAAATAGGAAATAGTTCACACTTAAAAATCAAGGAGAGAATAAATATAAATATCGACAAGAGGGCTTAATCCCAAGCTTCACAGTTTTTTCTGAAGAAGAGAGCGATTGTCTCTCGAAACGTCAAAACGTCTAAACCTACGACATATCAACCAGCCTAGAAATTATTCACGTATTGATAATCGCCACAAAAGCCTGCAAATCAAATCAGTGAAATTAGTTAATTTGTTTCTCTTCTTCTGTCGCGCCACATACTCCCTTCTTATTTCATAGTGGTGAATTGAATAGTGTCATTTCTTTTATTCTACATTTTTATTTTTTAAACTGTTTTACATAATTTGTCTCCGATTTTGTAAAAATTCGAAATTATTCAAAAAAGAACAATATTTCTTAACATTTCTCTCAGAATCACAAATTCTAGTTACAATATTTTATAGCAGCTACCATTTTCTTTCAATAAATCCGTGGCATACTTTGTTGGATATGTTGTGAAATAGAAAGACATGGAAAAATGGGATTTTTATGTTTCTTAAATATTTTCTTTAAATAATAATAGGAATCTCATAAAAGTGTTGAAATTGGCCCACCCAAATATTCGATTGCAGACATTATGGAGCTTTTATTAGCATAATCTCTGTATTTATACATTATATTTCTTTAACTAATGGTAAATCAGAATTTAAAATGAAAAATAATTTAACGATTGTAATAAAATAGGTCTTTATTGATTCAAATTTAAACATACGATAATAAAACGATTACTTATGTGTTACTGAAATAATTTGAATGCACTAAGTAAACAAAACAAATAAAGAACTTTAAAACCATCTGATGCATTGGAACAAATAGATATCCAATAAGAGAAGTAGAAGAAGTAGAAGAGCATTCAAACATGGAACACATTATTAAATTTGTTATTGAGGGTATGTTAGCTCGCTTTGCATATTCAAACAAATAAGTACTATATAAATCTTCTATAATAAGTCTTCTTAACAGGTGTTCATATCCCTCAATTTTTCTTCTCGAAATGCCAGCTTACCGCTTCCGGTATTTTGCTTCTAGATCTTCGCCTAATGTTTCTTCTTGCATTTTTAGGTCACATGAATATATTAGTATAAATCTTTCTTTGGCATGTAGATGCCGAGATAGTTAAAGATGACAACCTTTCTTTCTGGAGTTACAATTTGTTTTACAATATACTTACAGTACAAGTAAATTTCACTAAAAATTAGGTTCTCTCCAAATATTCCTTTGACGAAAGGTTCCTACAATAGGGAAATGAGAGGTAAAATGAGAAGGAGAACTATGCCCATTTCATTTTTAAACAAAAAATATTTCACTTAATACGTTTTTAATCGTTGACATTCAGTTCTATTTCGCTGTCGTCTTAATAAGGATATATCACTAGTTTTGCGAAGAAAAACACTTTTTCACTATCATTGTTTATTCCTAATTGCCGTAATCTTTTTCTTATATTTTTTCTTCCACCGATTTACATTTCCTGGTTTTGTTAGCAGACATGTCTATACGGATATTACAAATGAAATTTACCTACGTTTCTTTTTTAATAACACCAAATGATATATGTATAGAAATACTTGGCAGCTTTAACTTTTAACTTTTCTAATGGACTATTCGATCGTTTCTATACTCTGACCACTTCCAGATTTTAGGATATTTACTTATGAATAGTTGATTTTCAATATAGGTACTATTTGGAGGGAAGGGTTTTCTTTATCTAAATTATAGATATCTTCTCATTCGAAATTAGTTACACTCTCATTTATATCAATGCTACAAGTGCTGCAACGATTAAAAACAATTATATAAATTTTGCCTTTCATTCGATAATGGCTGCTGATACTTAGAACCTGAGTCTTCAATATTATACTACTTCCATTAATTCCGTAAACTACTCAAAACAATTTTTTGTAACTTGCAGTGCTAATACAATAGCACTGCTAGCTCCACGATAACAATATATGCGCCAATTTATTCTATGTCCACACATGATGTCAATTTCTAACATCTCATTGGGCGAGAGGACATGGGATATTGTTGTCCGAATATTTATAATGTTAAATGGATATGGAATAAAAAGTCCAGTGTGTGTTGAGAAAAGCACTATAGGCGTGCTTGAAATATATTGGCATAAATGAATTTGGACATTGGATGCGGTGGCAAAGTCTTGATTTAACAGAAACCTGGATATAGAATAGTATAGTTCTTAGACAATGATGTTGCATTCAGATAAATATTCTCAGTAAGAATACCGATACGTGTCGTATGATATGAACATATCTACTGAAAATTATTACAAGCTTTTATTTAACTTGCCTAGTTAGTATGGCCAAATCTTGCAACTGAATTTTAAAACAGTTATCCCCAACCGATTGAGTTGAAATTTTGCATACACATTTAGTTTGGATGACAATGTCAGCTAAGTGACGTCATTCTAAATCCAATATGGCGTAATCGCAAGGATGGCAGACCAGTTATTTTTTTGCACCCCCCATGATACGGGTATCAAATGAAAGGGTTTGCTAAGAAGAATACGAAAATAAAACGACGTCACTAAAATTCTGTTTAATTTTTTTTATATATACATGAACTTATTTATATCAATATTTTTCAAAATTAGTAGAAGTGCTGGAAACGTCTTGTTCTTGATAATATGAATTTACTTTATTTTATTATCAACGTTTCGACATTAATCATCAGTACTTATAAGATGACTGATAAGAAAATTTATTGATCTCTGTCCTTTCAACCATCCAGTGAAATTTAACAAAGTAAAGATCATGACTACCGACGATCTGACCATTTTTAAGTTAAAAAATTTTGATATACGGATAAACTGCTTGTTTAACATATGTTAAACCCACTGAGTATATCTATCAGCAAATTAATGAAAGGCGAACATGTGATTGCACACTAGGATTATAAATTATGGTCTCGTAAAGGAAAGTCAAGCGATTGTTCCAAATTTCGATGCTACCGATACGATAACATAACGTGTTTTTATTTTCCTAGCTGTACAAAACTGTGCAATCCGCCCTATTAATCGAGATTAGCACTTGAACCAATACGATCCCTGGCTATTGTCTACTGGAACTTTCAATTCCAAAACAGAAGTCATTGACATGGGACGTGTAAAATGATAAATTGCTTTCTGTCGCAATACCGTTGAATGGTTCCGTCATTCTGTACTAGATCATAACAAAAAAATAAGTAACCGTCACATCGAGTTACTGTTAATGTGTACTGTATCGTGATACTTAATCAGTATTTTTAATTTCTGACAATCATTTTTTGTTTTTTCTTTTAATTAACCTAGTTTTAACTGCTTATTATATTTAATCAGGGGAATGCTTTTTTCTTTGAGAATCGTTAATTTTAATCTGAATCGGTATCTTTTATTTAAAAATTATTATGAATACGCAGCGTATTTAAGGTACCATGTTTTCGGATTGCTATGCCGTGGCCTATGTTCCTGATCGCCCCCAGTTATAAACTTACACTGCACTTCCTTAGCCTTAGCAGAAAATCTTTGACCTACCCTTGATGTTCTCGTCTAGGTTAGAACCCCTAGGCCCACCCTGATGTTGTATTCGGTTCCTGTTGCTGGTTTTCAGATGGCCATCAGCGACATCATACCCACTATCACAAAGAAGCTCATCTAAAACAATACAACAGTGAAATATATCCACTACACTATACATTTTAATTCATTCTACACTACTGGAAATAATTAATGAAAAAAAATATTTTATAATTTTTTTTAGTGATTTTTAAATGGCTGTCTCTCAGTGAAAAATAAGAGATAAAAAAAGCTTTTTTGAAACTTGAAGGCTCTAGTTTCAAGACGATATTGATGGTTGAATGAAATATTACATTTTTGTCTTTAACTCGGTCTTTAATAGTCCATATCTCAGCAACAAATTATTGCACAGTAATGGTTTTGAAAATTTGAATAAATTCTCTACAAGGACCTATTACAGTTTTCGAAGAAACACTTTTTTTCATCCTTGACATTAATTTGAAAAAATTGCGAAAATTACTATTTACGGTTTTTTAGAAAATCTACTGTTAATTTACAAATACTGATGAAAATGATAATTAGAAATTTTTCTTAAAATACCCACAATAACCCTGTAAATTGACAAGTTGATCAATCCATTATCAAAATTAATTGTATTAAATGAAATGTTGACATCCCTAGGCTCAATTTCGTCTCGATTCACACACGTTCATAAGATTGATTTCCGTTTTTTTAAACTCTTTTTTGATAATAAAAATGAATCTAAAGTTTTGGTATACTTTAAAGATGAGAAGTTCTTTTCGAAATTTTTTTGAATATTTTGTTGCTTCTTAAATTTAAACGATTACAACAGGAAAATTAGCGAAAATAAAAGAGAAACACGAAAAAAGTCCTATCCACGAGATTATTGAAAAATTGTCTAAAGGAACATAATACAAGACATCTCTCATCTCGTGAGTCAAAAACTTTTATTAGCTAACTTTTCTATTTAAACAAATAAGTGAGAAAAACAGTTTTTTCACTTTGCAGGAAATACCATCAATTCTAGCGAAAAGTAACTCTGAGTAGGGAGTAAAATTATCTACAAAATGAGACTTTGTATATTAAAATCGGTTAATAAACAAAAAAGTTATTGCAAAAAACAAGCAACAAGGAACAACTATTATGTTCCTTTAAACAATTTTACAATAATCTCGCGGATTGGACTTTTTTCGAGTAAAAATCTTATTTGCTCGGCCTAGATATCTAATGTAAAATTGTGAGAAAAGTCATCATTTGGAACAGAGAAACGGTTGGATGGATCAGCTTGGCAATTTACAGGGTTATTGTTGGTACATTGAACTATAAAAATTAGGTTTTTCATCAATATTTGCATTGTATTAGCGGCAGATTTTCTAAAAGAAACCATAGTTATTTTTCCGTATTTTTTTTCAAATTAATGTCAAGGATGAAAAAAAAATTCCTTCGAAAACCACGATTAGTCCTTGTAAGAAATTTATTGAAGTTTTCAAAACGGCCCTTGGATTTACTGTGTAATAATTTGTTGCTGAGATATAATTAGATGATTAAAAACAAAAGTGTTATTTTTCATTCAATCAATATCTCAGTAATTAATAGTCGTACGGAGACCTTTCAGCAAGCACATTGAAGAAAATATCAGCGCATAATTGGCTTGTCACAGAAAAGTAGTAAAATTTTTATAATTAACTCTTCAAATAAGTAGACATCTAGGAAATTGTTATAATAAATGAATAAAGTTACATAAATCTTTTTTTTTTCTCTTAAGTGGTCCAATAAGATGCAAATGAATAAATTTTATTTTTTATGCGAAAACCGTACGTCAAACGAAAAAAATTCAAGACACCACATTTGCTCAGAAAGGAATTAGGAATTCAAAAATGATTTTTACTTTAAGAAAAAGCAGTGGCGTAACATATTTTTCTTCAAAGATATTCAATACAAAACCTGTACAGACGCCACTGGCAAAAATAATAAAATTGTTTGTACAACAAAAAATGCATCTCGATGAATAGAAGGCGTGTACTAAATTTGAAAAAATATCTAGGAAAATACCAAAGTTATCATAAAAAAATGTTTTTTCATAGGACATATGGTCATATGAAGTTTTTTTCTTAAAATGGATCTCCTTAAATATTAGCACGTTATTAAGAAACACCCTAATGGTTTTTCCAATAATAATCACATTTAAAAAGAAATAGCTTCGTTTCGGGCAGTTTTTTTATGATGAAGAACTTTAAAATGTTGTATTGTAAAGTTGAAAAAGATGAAATACGCCATTATGCTGATATGCCGAAAAATTGGTACATGAATTTTAACAATTATTTGAGACATTTATCTATGGGCCCCATATTCTTTAAATAGTGTTTTCCGCAAAGACAAATAATTTCAAACATTTAATAACTGAATAATCTAAAGCTTATCAAATAATAGGAATGTTATGTCATGCCACCGGAGTATTTTCAAAGACACCGCAGTAAAACGAATAAACAGGTGCAGAAAACGATCAAACCATCAAGGTTTTAGGTACTGAAATCTACGAAAATACTAACTTTTTTTATATATAACTCTACATGTAAATATTCTTATAACATTTACTTGCTTAGTCCTACATATAAAATTGTTTACTTTTATTTATAAGTACGTGAAAATAATTCTTAAAATGTGGAGTTAGGATAACAGAAAACGCATGTTTTACAAACGCTTTTTTTAGTTATTATTTTATTTGGGTAAACTTAAATGGTAACAATGAATAAACAAAACATCAGGGATTTTATTTTTGTGCTTACTTTTGTTCTACACATTTTACAATTCAAGATTTCAGTACCTAAAAATGCCAGAAATTTCACCATTTCTCGGCCAGGGATATGGCCACCTTAATGCCATTATATTAAGCAAAGAGAACGTTTTACACTAATTAAGTAAAGATTTATATCCGTGTCATTAGATTAGATGAACACTCCAGTTTTTTTGTAACTTCTAATCTACAAGATTAATATCTATTCCAAGGCTTTCTTACATTTGCAGAATTAAAACTTGAGGCTATGTTCTAAATGAATACTTAAATATTGATGATTTCCTGACAGCTTATAATTAGAACCAATTTCAGTTAAACACATATATTATGATCGTATAACAAATGTTAGTAATAGTAATATTAGGTGAATATTTGTTTTCTACCACGCCTTTAAAAAATAACATTTACCGGAAACTTACTAATAAAGTTCGATGTTGGTGAGCTGGTAGTAATTTGAGAACGGCGCTCGATGCTTCTGTCAATTTGTGAAAGCCCTCGAAATCAAGATGCTTGAATAAAATAGTAATATTTGCAGGGGACTCCTCCACATTTCCGCACTTTATACCACGTGCCTTCGTTTCCGGCATACGAGCGGGATAGTTTTTCTGTTCTCTATATTTACCCAATACGTACACGATGGGACCTCGGAGCATATAAATTGCCAAGTGCATGAGGGGAAGAAAGCTTTGTATACACTAGAAAAATGTTGCTAGAGTTTTTGCTGGAGAAATACATTAGAATTTGAAGCATATTTATTCCACCAAGATTTTTAGGCAAAAACTGGCAATTGTGATAATATTTTCACTTACCCTTACCCCATTAACAGAAATCGCTTATGGGCCTAAAATTATAAAAATAATTATTTATCTAGAGATCGGCATAATCGGCAGCGTCGGAAATTAGTTAATTTTTCATCTTCAGGCAATCAGTACCAACTAGATTTTTAAATTTAAAATTTTAACTCTGTGTAATAAAATTATTCTGCATTACAAATCGATGCAATTTGAGACGTAGGGAATTTAGATGTTTTATAAAAAAAATGCAGCAGGCCATAAGTTGGCGCCTGGACAATTGTAATTAGATCAGTAAGTGTATCTCGAGACCTACTATATACAGGGTGTTCCACCTAGAGGGATACTTCTGTAACTCTGCAATTGTAAAATTAATATTAATTAATAAAAAAGTTGTTTTAATAAAAGTTTCCTGGAGTCATATGTGCCATGTAACGAAAATATTTTTAACTTTACAGGATGTTCCATTTCGCGTGGGCGCTACATAACTTTGTTATATTAAATGGAACACCCAGCATATTATTGCATTTTTTAATTTCTTGATTAATATTAGGTAGAGTTTATTAAATATACATGGTGTTTAAAACTTACCGGTTTCGAGATAATCATGTTTTTGAAAAAAAAATAACGATTTCAGCTCTCTAAATGAGGCTGGATAGAGTCTAAACCGTAAGAGTTCGAAACCTGCAGTTTTCACAGTTCGCTTTGGCATAAATTACCCTATCTTGTCATCTGTGAGCAAAACGTATACTTTATTCAGACTCGGAAATACTGAGACCTACATTTAATAATCTTACGAGTTGACAAACTTTTTTTCCAATGGAATAACCTACATTAATTCTCATGGGTGAATGCAAAATTGAATACCCTTTCGACTGATATACGGTTGTCCATACTTATCTCTAACAGTTTTCCAGAAAAATCAGGTTTTTTTCTAAATTCCGAAAAAGTAGCTATGTAACAGCGTCAAGAAGGCCTTGCAATTGTTTTAGTACAACGTCGATACATAGGATTTTATACAAAAGCACAGCACATTCTTACTCCAAGAGCTATAAAAGTAGACTTTCAGTGGAGACTGGAGTTTTGTCAGTGGGCACTTGAGATGTTAAATCAAGATGATTATTTTTTTAAACGGGTCATGTTCTTCGATGAGGCTACTTTTCATAAAAATGGTTTCGTTAATAGTCATAATTGCCATTATTATGACACTATAAATCCTCACCAATTTCGGACAACTCATAGCCAACGGTGGTCTTTGAACGTGTGGGGAGCAATTTTGAGAACCCACGTCATTGGACCATTCTTTTTTGACCAGCTTCTAACTGGAGCAGTCTATTTCAACTTTAGAATATTTATTAGGCGACATTCCTTTCGCTGCACTTCGAAGAATGTGGATGCAACATGATGGTGCTCCACCTCACAATAACGCTGCGGTTCGTCAGTTTTTACACGAAACTTTTCAGAACAGATGGATTGGGCGCGGGGGACCAGTGAGTTGGCCTTCAAGGTGTGCAGATATGACAAGTTGCGACTCCTTTATATGAAGATTTATAAAAAGCAAAGTTTACGTTGCACCACCAACTACCGCGGAAGATATGTGGCAGCGCATTATAGTAGCATTTGTTGTTGAAACAGTTTTTTAAAAATCAAATTCGTTTGCGTATTAATCAAAATGGAGAACACTTGGAGCAATGTAAATCAGCGGTCTAAGTATTCTTCTCCTGTTGTGGTCCGAGTTTCAGTTTGTTTCGTTTTGCGTTTTGTTTTAGTTGTTGTTAGTGGTTTACTTTTGTTTGTCAAATCACTTTTTAAACATTCCAGTAAATATTTGACACTGTCAGCCCAGGCCTGATAAAATGTGAGAGAAAAGTGGTTTTGCAAGACTTTCTTGATGCTGTTACATAGCTACTTTTTCGGACTTTAGAAAAGAATCCGATTTTTCTGGAAAACTGTTAAAGATAAGTATGGACAACCTTATACCACTCGAAAGAGCATTCAATTTGGCATTTACACATAATTAATATGGGTCATTTCCTTTGAAAAAAAAGTTTTTCAACTTGTAAGACTATTAAATGTAGGTCTCAGTATTTCAGAGTCTGAATAAGGTACACGTTTTGCTCATAGATGACCAAAATGAACTGTGGAAACTGCAGGTTTAGACGTTATCTAGCGTCATATAGACAGCTGAAATCGTGATTTTTTTTTCAAAAACAACTGAATATCTCGAAAACGGTAAGTTTTAAACACCATGTACATTTAATAAACTATGCCTAATATTAACCAAGGAATTAAAAAATACAGGGTGTTTCATTTTTCCAGACAACTTTTATTAAAACCATTTTTTATAAATTTTGCAATTACAGAGTTACAGAAGAATCCTTCTTAGGTGGAATACCCTGTATATGAAAAGCAATCAAATCTCGAACTCTTTAAACATTTTAAATAAAGTCCTAGTTCTTAATAAGCTATACTGTATTTAGATATCTAACCTATTTAACTTTTTTCTATTCATTTGATATTACGGTTAAATTAAGTTTAGTTTTCTTCATTTAGAAATTATTTCGTTATGACTTATAATGCAGTGGAATTATTTTCATACAATTAAAAAGTATTAGTTTAGTTATATATTAATTCTTAAAGTAGATACCCTAAAATACCCTTCTATCGATTGCAGGTTACCTCTCTTGTACAGTGACGTGACATGTATAACTTTTAACTTCTGGAAATATGCCCTTGGAGATTGATAAAAGATAACATAGTGGCTGAATAATCGAGTAATACATGAATTGATATTATTATAATATAATTCATCAGGCGTAAATGTCTTGAGGTTCAGTTTCTCTAAAATACATTGATTGAGACGAAATTTTAGAAACTGTGCAGTTTGTATCTTGTGAAAAAACTGTGGATTAATCCGATCAGTAGCAATATTTGTGAAGTGATCGCAGAATATGTTTGCAACTACCTTTGGATTAATTTCCAGCTTATTGTTATGTACTGCTTATTGTTATGTACTATGATTAACGAATTTGGCCTGACCTAAATAAGTTTGCATCTGAGACAGCTCCGCCCACAAATGCGCAGTGGACACGGCGAGAGAAAAGCTTCAAATTGTATTTGTAAATCTGCGATCACCGCTATAGCAAATCGCCGCACCGAGATAAAATTGTGCATTAACGGTTTGGTCCGGCGGAGGGCGGAACGATTTCTTTGTGGACAATGCCCTTGGAATCGTAAAAACAAATTCGCCAAACGAGATTTTTTGGGTTTTCGCTCGTCTGGCGCACGTTCCATCACCAGCCACAATGTTGTAAAGCAGGTTTTCGTCCTTTTTGGCCTCTTTGATGATGTCCTTCGAATGTTGAATTCTGAGTAATTTTTAGTAGTCAGTCAACTTGTGCGGAACAAACCATGCACACACTTTTCGGTAGCCAAATGTTTGCTTAAAATGCGTTAAATTGATGTATTTGAGATGTTCAGTTCCAATTCCATGAATTTCAATGAAGATGTTGGCTGATCTTTGATGAATTCACGCAGTTTTGATGGAATCTGCGTTGATCACGGATTTCGATTGGCCAATATGTTGCTCATCATTTATGTCCTCGCGACCGTTTTTAATCCGCGTATACCACTCATGAACTCTGCCACGGGATAAACAATCATCACTATAAACTTGATTCATCAATTGAAACGGTTCGGTAAAAATTTTACTACTTTAAATTTAAAACAAAACATTGTTTGATGCTCATTTTTGTACCGATGTTATAATATACTGTCACTTCAAACGCAATAACTCCGCTTCTATTCATCCAAATGTCATGAAAGACAGTAAATCAGTGAAGGATCTACCTCTCGGACGCATGTAATTGCCAATAGATGGCCTCACTAGAAATATCTATTTTTGAAAAGTCCTTTTACTTTGTAATTCACCTTGTATATTCTTTATTAAACTAGACAGATATTGAGTAATTATAAATAAATTGTAGCAAAATTAAAATACAATTAAAATATAGGTTATAAAATTTAATTGAATCCAACAGTTGCAAACTGTGTGGAAACCCTCGGAACAGGTGTCTTATGTATTTGAAAGTAGACACCTATCACTGATTTTCTTTCATCGCTTTCACTCATATTAAAATTGTCTTGTTTTAGATCCTTCATTTTATACAAAGTGTTAGAAGTTTGACTGCCTTAATTTTAATAGAATACATTAAAATAAACAAAAAAACCTTATATGACATGGGTCCTAAACTTAACCATTTCCGAGAAAAAATTATCAAAATCTGCATAGAATACCATAAAATACAGTGCTTCTTTATGCTTAATTCTAAAAAATAATTAGCATTGTAATAAATTTAAAATTCGATAAAATCCATGTCGAGCAATGTGACAACGGCGCGGCGGTTTACACAGGTCAACATTTGATCGGGAAGCGGGAACATCGTAATCGGTATAGGCTACTGGGGGTTTTTGGGGTCGCTGATTACGATGAGAGGGTCAGTTAACCTCTATCACGTCAGGTTCAAGGTCATTTGTAGGTCAAATGCAGAAAAAGCCATGAAAAAATCTAAAAAAAATCATGGATATGTTTTTGAGGTCGGACAATCCGAATCTGAGGTCAGCTAAGCTCCATAAGGTCAAGGTCAAGGTCATTTGAAGGTCAAATGCAGAAAAAGCCATGGAAAAGTCCGAAAAAAATCATGGATATGTTATTGAGGTCGGAGAATCCAAATCTGAGGTCAGCTAAGCTCCACAAGGTCAAGTTCAAGTTCATTTGAAGGTCAAATGCAGAAAAAGCCATGGAAAAATCTGAAAAAAATCATGGATATGTTTATTGTTATCCTTCATGTTTTTTATATAAACCCTTACTTCTTACTTGTGTCTATATATTTGCATATATAAGCAACTGTTCTACAAGATTTATCTCATTTCACGCACTTTCGCTCGAAATGTGGAACTCACTCACTCATATATCACAGATAAGAAACAAAACTACCTAAAGTACTTTCGCTTGAATCATCGCGCTTATTCAGTTACATATCACTGATCCGACAATAATACCGTAAAATCAGTATATCGAAGAACATTTTCTGCGGGTTATATGTGGCTACCGTTCTATCTCGTATGCACATGCTTACTAGCAGAAGAGGCATCTATATAGCTACTAGTAAAAGAAATAACAAACAATTTCCGTTGAAAGCAACCAAACTATCAAAATGGAGATATCCTAGGAAAAGAATAAAAGACCCAGACCATGAATCTATGGCAAATAGGATGAAAGGAATCGCTTAATGGAAGAGGGATGCACCGATTGATTAAAGTTATCGGTAGCTGGTGTAGAAGAGCACATGGCGAAGTTGATTTCTTCTGAACACAGTTGGAAGAATAGAGGATCCAGAGAATATGATTGAAGTGATGTTGTCTTCGCCAACAAATTAGTCAGCTGAGCAAGTTTCGCAGCAACTGCAATAAAGAAACTGAGAGCAGAAGAACGCAGAAGAGCGAACGTGTAGAATAGGCATTTATCCTATCTTCACTTCGAAAAGTAATGCTTGACGGCGGTTCCGCCGGGTGGTTTCAAGAAAGGAAGAGAAAAGTTTTTGGTAGTGGTTTAAGGAGGACATGGGATTCAACTGCGAATCCTGAGTCTCCCACTCTGGTGGTGACTGTTCCTTAACCCAGATCATCTATAAAGATTTCCCCTCCAGTTTGGCTTCGAAAAAAACATTAGACATACATAAAAACATACATACACATATATACACATATTAAACTGTGTTTCAAGGAACACCTGCAAAAAATACATGAAAAAACCGCACGAGTAATATGAACATTATCCGGACTAATGCCGAATATAGGAGGGCCTAGACAACAGCGAAGAAAACTTCTAGCCGGAACCGTAAAGTCCGTTATATTGTACGGAGCACCAATATGAAGCGAAGCTATGGAAGTAAAAAGTTACGCAAAAGGCATAATATCAGTATACGGAAGAACACTGCTGCGGGTTATATCTCGTACGAGGCAGCATGCGTACTAGTAGGAGAGGCACCTACTAGCAAAAGAAAGAAGTAGAATTTACCGTCGAAAGTGTACAAATCATCAAAATGCAGATGTCGTAATAAAAGAAGAAAAGATCCAGACCATGAGTCTGTGGCAAAGAAGATGGATGGTGCAATAGAGCACACGATGAAGTGGATTTCTATCTCACTCAAGTACTTAGTTGTCACGGATGTTTTAGAGCATATCTCTTCTGTTTTAACCTGGATACTGACCTCAGATTCGGATTCCTCGACCTCAAAAACGTATCCATGATTTTTTTTTCAGACTTTTCCATGGCTTTTTCTGCATTTGACCTTCAAATGACCTTGACCTTGTGGAGCTTAGCTGACCTCAGATTCGGATTGTCCGACCTCAAAAACATATCCATGATTTTTTTCAGATTTTTTCATGGCTTTTTCTGCATTTAATCTTCAAATGACCTTGAACCTGACGTGATGGAGGTTAACTGACCCTCTCATCGTAATCAGCGACCCCAAAAACCCCTAGTAGCCTATACCGATTACGGTGTTCCCGCTTAGATAAAATGTTGACCTGTGTTATTAACACGAGGTAGGTGTTCAGCAATCACCAATACGCAATTCAGTTGGTATCTGGATTCGACCGTATCGGAGTGTTTTTTGTGTACCACTATCTCGTTTTCTTGAGGTGCGCGAAAATTGGATTCGAAGGTGTCGTGCGTTCATCGAAAATAGTGGTGGACATTTTGAGCATATGTTGTAGCTTGTTTTGTATTTGTGCGTTTACAAATTACTGAATTTTGCTTTTTGGTAAGTACCTAAATTATTTTCAATACGTATGATTATTTGGACGACATGAATCTTTGGGTGCTTTAATTATATATTTTTCAAATACATAATTTGATTAAAAGTTAAGTGCTTTTTTTAAGAGATTCATAATTACTAAAATTCGAGATAAAATTTAAGCACAACGCTATCTTCGTACTATGAAATAGATACATTTTATTTTATTTATTTAAAAACTGGAAAACAATTGTCAATTTACTAAATGTTTCATAATAGTTGTTTACATTTTTTCCATAAGACAAGTCTGCCGCGTGCACACGTGGTGTCCATCAGCAGGTTAAGCGCTGTTATCACGTCGTGATGAAACTCCCCAATATAATACTCGCTGTATTTTGAAAACTGTTAATCTTACGCCCCTGCAATATACAACTTTTTCATTCATTTAACATGGTGAAGTAATGGCAGTCAAACTTCTTACACCCTGTATACACATATTTCTAAATATGATGTAATATGCATTAGATATAATAAATATTGTATACATATCATGCTAGTTTCTTCTTCAGCATGTATTTGGTTTTACTTATTGAATATATCCAACTAAAATAAATTTAAAGAACAATATATTCAAATTTCAAATTCAAATTCAAATATTTTTTTTCTACCTACAGCCATTTCTGTCAACTTAAAAGGGGTTATAACTTTTCAAAGGAGGCTGGGAGAAACATTTTCTAGCTAACAAACCTCACAAAACTTATTTTAAATTATTTCAGGTGCAACATATACCCGTATGTCTCATACCACTAAATCGTCTGTCCCAGCCGTAGAACACCCTTATATTTCTAGATTGCTAATTTGTACCAAAATGGTAAAAGTTTTGCAAAAAGTCAGATCATTTTCATTTCCATTCCATAACAATTTTTCTTGAGAAGGCGGGCTGCTACTTTTAACTTAGACGAATACTCTTCTCCACTTTTGGAACGTTATTGTGTTACACCCTGTCTGTAATGTTTTTTGAAAACCTCAACTTCTTGTATCTTATAATTTAGTAACTTCAGACCCTTGTTTCTTTAAAAGCTAGAAGTTGTGACATGGAAAATACCTTGCATAAATTGATTATACCTAGTGAGATAAAATTCTAAGGAGACCCCTGCGTCACTTTATTGGAATTAATCGCATTCGATACCCGAGGTCAAAAGACTGGTGGAAAATTTCAAGGCGCGCCCCTGTTGCGGTAAATTGTTACAGTAGTACAAAACTTTATTGGCTAATTCTTTTCTTGGAATTCTATCTCGACAAATAATATTGAACGGACTGTATATCTAATGATAAATGAAAACGTTTTGTGCTGTTGAATGTGAGGTCGAAATATTTGGACACTAATTAAAATATCCCCTTCTTCAGCTCTTCAGCTCTTCAGGTCGGACAGGACCAGACAAAGAGTTCTCTATTTAATATAAAGAAACAATAAATAAAGCTGATAGCAGAGAAAGTTCATTTTGCAACGTAAACTGGGTAA
Source organism: Anoplophora glabripennis (assembly GCF_000390285.2). Lineage (NCBI taxonomy): Eukaryota > Metazoa > Arthropoda > Insecta > Coleoptera > Cerambycidae > Anoplophora > Anoplophora glabripennis. The sequence goes on from NW_019416910.1 coordinate 73,336, forward strand.
TAATAAAATGCAGTATAATATGTCTTTATTTGACTTAATATAAGGTGTACATTGATGGAAATAAAAAAGAAGTAAAAGTTGCAACCATTCGTTTGTCTCAACATTTTTTCTCCAAGCCGTAGGCTGTATTTTTGTGCTGTGTGGCGCCTTTTCAATTACTGTATTCATATAAATGAATGGTTAACATTATATATTATACAAGTCCTTGAGCAACTTAATACTGAATTACTAAATGCATTTACTTCATAAACGCATATTATGAATTGCAACCGTATAACTATTTTCCAGGGACTGCTATTTCATTATATTTCTTTTACAAAATATTACGTTTGAAGTGGTAGACAAATTTCCTCATGAATCAATTACTGTGTGAAATGTACCTAGGGTGTGTTATACAACATGATATACTTGATTTCATTTAAGACTTCTGGGACCGGTAGTTTGAGTCACTGTTAAATACTTGGTTAACTAAACGACCTGTTTTTCACGCCTATAATATTAATTTAGTATATCGGCACTGCATCTTGTGAAGGTTGCCCGGCGTCGGTTCTTGTAACCCCGGGTCTGAAGTCAACATTGTTAGCTATGTTCACCTCGTAATGCTCGATAATCAACGTTAACGAACATTGTTCCCGAACAATATTTTGTCATGTTAGTCAACATGAGGCAAATGGAAAGCGATATTACTATTATACCAAAATAAATACATAATTTATTCGAATGAGAACAAATTACGTGATTATGTTTAGATTTACATGGGTATAAAGCACATAAAATAAGTTAACGCCATCAAAATGTTACGTATCTTGAACTTAGTGAAGGGTAAAAGATAAAAGTAAGCAAAGCAAAAAATGACACTTAAGGGGGGGGGGGTGCGTTAATATGCGCAATTTTTTGTCCAGAATTTTAGAAAATATAAGCAAGTTATAAGCAATACCTTTTCACTTATACATACATATGTATACGTTTTCTTCAGGGTATTCGACAACTGACAATACATTCAAAATAAGAAAAAACAGCATATTTTTATCTAGCGTGCTTATCTTACGTTTCCTGAATTTTGCATTATATACATTATAAACATATAAACCGCAGACTGCGGTTCACATACATTAGGCACAAATATTGAGTATCTTTACAAATTTACTGGTCAAAACAGGAAACGTACATTTTCTGATGTTTACATGTTTTTCGTGATATTTCAATGGTTGGATCATTGTCTTACTAAAACTGCGATTTCTTGTCTAAAAAGCGCCAGCCTTATAAAATTAAAAAATGCATATTGTTAGTTGTTAGAATTCGTTTTCAAAACGTCTTACACAAATAAGTTGTTATGTTTATGAAAAAGTTTGTTGAACAGTTCTGAAAAATTTAGCAATATGTTTGCTGCGACAGTATACGAAACTATGTTGCCGTAGCAGAGTTAATTTGTCAAAAAATAAGGAAAAAACGTACATACAAGAATACATCAGTAACCAAAAAGCTAGTTATTACTTTTAAGAATTTTACCTTTATTTTTATAAATATTTAAAAAATTTTTCTTGAAATATGTACTATTTTAATTATTGGTCTAAAGGATGCAGTAAATAGGATTTTTTCATTTATTTCATTTCTGGTTTTAGCTTATTTATTAAGCTTAATTTTACGCTTCTTTTAAAAATCATAAGCTAGCTAATTATGCTAAATAAATTAGACAAACTGGTTAATAATCATTTAATAATTATAAACTTTTTTGTAATCAATAATTTGTTTTCCTCACTACACTGGCAACAGAAATATCATTTTTGTCACACCAAATGTTTTATTTTTTGTATCTTTTATTCCGTTGGCAGTAGTGTTTTTCCAATAATTTTATCAGTTCCATTATTTCACTGGTCTAAAACTGTTTTTCTTTTATACACAAATAATTTTATTGTAAAGGTTATTCAAAATATTTTACCCCAATATTCTTTTTTATTTTTTGAAATAGACAAAAATAGTTAAAATAAGATTTATAGGGAATCTTTCTATGAGTTTAAAGAGTTTATGAAGATATACATTGACTTGACCAGATTTCTTGAGGTATCTTTTCTATCAGGTGACTTACACCATTTGTTCTCTTTTGATATATATACTCTATTCTTTAGAGTACCTACCCCAGAGAAAAAATCCATAGGGGTCAAGTCTGAACTTCGGGGAGGCTACAAAATTGTACCGTTGGCACCTATCCAGTCGATATAAATATTGTCTCGGTGCTGCTTAACGGCATTTGTTCTGTGTGATATAGTGCCGTCTTGCTGCCAGACAATATTTTGCACATCGAAGACATTTAACAAATTGAATATTTCTCCTCTGAGAAGTTCAATGTATTTTGCTCCAATCAAAGAGCCTTCATAAACATTTACTGAATGTCTGTTTTGCCTCTGAATGGAGATATATTGATGTGGATTTTCTGACGCCCAGTGATGTGAATTCCTACTGTTAATAACGCCACTTGTTGTAAAATTGGCCACAGTCCACAAGATAGAATCTAATAAATTATTAAAATAAATAATAATAGCAATATCAAACATGGTGGCAGTGGTTTGGTGACGCTGGTGATACTTATTTAAAAAAAACATATGTTTGCTTTGTATCTTTGGAACGCCCTGTACAATTTCTGTTTTCAAAAACTCATTAAAGTCATAGAACAATTTCCTACAACTTTTATTTGAACTGTTTTTGTCTAATTCAAAAAATAAAAAAGTTAAGGTAGCTAAAATGTTATATGAATAACCCTGTAACTACAGGAAATAAAAAAATGTATGCTTAACAAAAATTGTAACGACATTCAGACGTTTCAAAGGAACAGTGTTGTTATTAGCAAATATTAGTACAAATCCTAGTTAAAATTCAAACTTTACTAATACTGTTCTGAATACTATAGCGAACAGAAGTAGGTAGTTAACATTATCTTCATTGCTAAAGTGGAGTTATCTTAATTTCATTAGTGAACCAGTGAACAGTGTTATTAGATTGCAAATATTATTATGAATGTTCAAAACTTTGTTCGTAAACATTGTTAGTTAGCAAACACTGTTCGTGTCAACATAGATCCGGTGTAAGAATGCTTATCAAAAATACATTGGGATTATCCATTGGAAAGACTATAAATTAGGTAATTAGGATAAATTATTAAACAAACAGAATTCCAATAAAACTGGAATATTAAATTACTGATTTCCAAAATGCAGTCTTATTAAAATTAATTATACAGAGTGATTCACAACTTAGCCGAAAAAATTTGAGAATAGATGCGTCATGAAAAATAGAGTAATTATTGTAAAAAAATGTTTGTAAAATCCTTATAGTCTCCGAGAAAAAAAATTATTTGTTGTAGTATTTAAAACCCTTTTTCACTGGACTACTGTAGTAGTAGTAATAGTAGTAGATTTTAGTAGGTATTACATTGCTTTTCCAAATGTCAAAAATGGCTTACGTGTATAGCAATTCGGAGTTGATGAATATCGTTTTAATTTATGGTGAAGCAAGACAACATTTGTGTTATGGTGAAGTATTTGTGTTATGGTGAGGCAAGACAACATTTGTGTTATGGGGAAGTATTTATGTTATGGAAAGCAAGACAGCATTTGTGTTAGTTCGTAGAAACTTGGTACGACGGGCTCAAATGTGTTTACACGTCAGTGGACAAAATTTTTAAGTTGTAACAATAGCGGCAGAAGCAGTTGATTTTGCTGGTATAAAATAGAAAATAGGTGTTATAAAATTGTATTTATTTCTTTCCTTAGGAAAGAAATTCTTTCAATTTTTTTTCCGTTTATTTTTTATTACACTTTGCCGTTGTGCCGATCTACGACTGCATGCTTTGCCTTGCACATGGTCAGGTTTTACAGTGGACCAGTTTCCGGTGTGCTGAAGTGTATTTTAAAATCATTTTCGAACTGCCCTTTCTGATTTTTTTATAAAATTGTATTTGTAAGAGTACATTAAAAATTTTTTTCCGATAAGTTCTGAATCACCCTGTATTATTTTACAGGAGTCAAATCCTTCCAAGTAGCGCTTGGATCACTGGCGGGATTAATATGCGTTAAATGTTATCGAAATTGACTTCTTCTATTTCGTCGTTAGTCTATTTTAATATAAATGTTCTCACTAACTGCAAATGGTTAAAAATATAACAAGTATTATGGCATTATGCAAAACAAAATTTTTAATATTGAAAATTGAAAAAAATCGGAATATTTTGTTAATAATAATTTAAATATTTAGTAATGACAATATTAGTAGACGTAGTTTTAAAAATACGGTCTTTTTAGTATTTAGTCATCGCGATGTACTTCTGCAATAAAATTTGGATAATGTACACTATACATTATCTGTAAAAAAATAAAATACAAAAAAAAATCGAAAAAATGGCATAAAAAAATATCCCATTCTAGGAACCTGTCTAATACATTTCCATATTAAAACACGATTTTTTGAGAAATTTTCGAAGAAAAAAACTAAAATTGTATTATTTTTATATTTCTTTTATAAAATCACATCACAAAATGAACAAAATGAAAACAGTGCATATCTTTAGTTTTTGTTACAGGTATTTGAAAAATTTTTACTTACCCAAAATAATCAAGTGCTCAAAATTTCTTGAGGTGTTAAAGTAAAAATTTGAAAAAATTCATGAAAGCTATTCTAAACGGGTATTAAATAATATCAAAATATCAGGAAAATTAAAAATGGTCCAGTCACGACCTGACGAATGATTTGACATAAAATTTTCTACTCTACTTAAAGCTTAAATAATTTATGAGGAAGTAAGTCGCAGTGATTATCATTTTATCATTCAAAAGTTTACATATTATAGCATATAATTAATTTTTTCCAACGATGGTGATGGAACTCTTATTTAGGTACAATTTATGAGCAATTCATTCTCTCACCACATTTAAGTGGAAAGCCGCCTGAAATGCTAAAGTAAATACAAATTAATGAATACTGAATTAACTATTTTAATGTATTTATCCGTGGCATCTCTTTTTTATGAAATAAAAAAATGTACAAATGAAAGTTAAGAAGATTTGGAAACTTTAAAAGGTAGTGCGAAAAGTGGTGTAATTAGCTGATCCTTAGTGCGACATTTCAACTTTGGGCAACAATAAGTTCGTTAATAATAATTCTCGCTTGATTCTTACTTTTTTAAATTGCTGTGTGGCAAAATACCTGAAATAGAAAAAACTACATTTTTAAAACTTTTTTAGAAAGTTATTTAAAAATGTTGGCTCTTATTTCTGGGACCCCTGTATATAGAAGTTGCCACAACATATATTTTACATTTACGTAACCTGCTGTAAAGTTCATTATATGAATAAATATTTTGTCAAGAAGGTTCATAGGTTCTCACCTGATTAAAAAATGGGACTATGCGCATGCTGTTATTTGTCCTTACCATTAATTCAAGTTATTCAGGGTTAACATTTCTTCCTGGTACACCCTGTATGCTCGTGCATACTATTTATTTGGCTTAACGTTTTCCACACCATAACGTAACGTTCATTATGTGCAATTCTACTTAAGACGTTAACAATGGCCTTCTGCAGGCAATCTAACAGCATAACCAGTTACTAATTACAATAGCAACGAAACTAATTGCTGTTGGTGCCATAAATTAGAAATATGTATTATTTATGTACACGCTCAGGAATCGTTACAAATCATCAGTAATATGCTTAAGTTCTTTACACATGCGGCTAGCTCACTTCTGATGAACTTATTGAGAAACAGCAAAAAATAACAATGAATGCAATAGAACTGTCTCAATTTATCGTAACAATAGAGTCGTGAGTAGTTCTAGTTACAGAAGAATTCCTTTTTAAATTTAATGTGATGGCGCCTTTAATGAAGGAATTGGAATTAGAATAATTATGTTTACATTGATATAAGGTATGTTATGTTATGGTTATGTTGCAAAGTTGGCAATCCCAACAACGGTCAATAATAGTGATAGTAAACGACACTGAATTTAAATACAACGAAACGAACTGAAATTGACTTGTTTCGATTGTGCATTTGTTCTTCCAGCTGCTAGAAAAATTGAATATATTACAAAATATTGTGTTAAAAGTATTATAAATTGTGATTAATTACAAATAAGAATACTATATACAGGGTGTTTTTGAATGGAGTAGCATAAATGATACCAGTGAATCTACATTTCAAAAGAACACGATCTGCAAAAAATCGCCTTAGTAAAATGTTCACCCCTGAAGAGATATGGGCCATCAAAGTTTCCAAAAAAATTATGAAAATTGGCTGTAATTTGAAAACCGAACGAGGTACAAATAATGAATTTTTTACAGGTTGTTTACTAATACAGATGCGAGTTTCGGTTTTCAAATTACAGCCAATTTTCATAATTTTTTTGGAAACTTTGATGGCCCATATCTCTTCAGGGGTGAACATTTTACTAAGGAAATTTTTTGCAGATCGTGTTCTTTTGAAATGTAGATTCACTGGTATAATTTATGCTACTCTATTCAAAACCACCCTGTACATATTTCGAAAAAAATAAATATAATATATGAAAATAGGGGAACGACTCTATTGCAAAATTATATTATATTAAACATACTTCTGTTTAAAAACTACTCACACTGTAAAAAAATTTCACTCAAGTTTCACTCAGTTTTACTTAATAATGTATCAATTTCTATCCACATCCGATTGAGTGAAATTTTTACTCTATTAGTACGAGTACAACTGAGTGAAACTATTGCATCAGAAATTAGTGAGTTTTACTCAAATCCGATTTACTGCTAACTTTGAATTGAGTGACTTTTGGCTCTATTCTGAGGTCCTGTATATAAAACCAATTTAGAGTTGACTTTTTCTCTAATATGATTTAAATTGAACTATAATTGAGTAATTTTTTTACTCAGACTTGGTTTATATTCTCTTTAAATTTTAATTTAAATATCATTGTATCTATTAAAGTCATAAATTACTAAGCTGCCACAATTTCTACACAAAGTGAACTGATCGGACGAATATATTGCCATAAACTATATTGTACATTACAAATACGTAATTATAGATAACAATTTAACTATCTGTTTATTTAACCAAATATTAATCGAGACTTAATATATTGTCTTTAATTATTGTAATTAAATCACTGCATTTGAATACAATTTTGACTAGAATAACCAGATAAACCGATACTTGTCCAACTGCCATACGCCATACTGCCATCCACCACACCACGGTCACGAGAAAACCTAATGGGACGATGGGAACAGACAATGACAATGCATCTGGATATGAAAAAGGGTGGGATCGCTCAGTAATGAGGACGTTTACTCTAATTTAGGAGCAAGTGCACCAAATACGAGTTTACGTGAAGAATTTATTTAAGAAATACCTATATTTGACTGAAAGTGCTCAGTTTTAGTTTAAATATAATCACAAATGAGTAAAACGATAAAAAATGCCCAATATTGAGTTAAAATGTACTCAATAACTCAATGAATTCACTCCGAATCTTTCACTTAGACCGATCGATTTTTTACAGTGCAGGCACATAAAAATGAGTGGTATGTTCCACGGATGAAATTCATACCACTCTATGTATTTGGACCTTCAAAAACTGAATCAATATCCATTATCCCCCCAAAAACCACCCCTGAAACCTAAAAAACAATCAAAACACAAACTCCCACACAAATTTAAACCTCAAATTTACGGTCCGGAAATAGCGAGATCTATACACCCTACACATCAGATAAGTTCTTATTTAACAAATAATAACGAACTCAGTTAATAAATAATAATGACTAAACTCCTAAACCACACATACTGCACATACTTCGGAGACCACTCACCCAACAGCGTAGCTATTATTCCCTGTCACCGAAGCCTCAAAATATACTACAACTGTACAGTTGGTGAATTTCTTTTTTTCTGTAAGTAATTGCATGTTAAAGAGCATATTGTGTCTTCGTATGTGTGCAGTGTCTGCGGGTTAGGAACTTACATAGGCTCATTGTTAAATTAATTTAACCCGCGTCAGGTTGGGTCTCATCCATAGAACAGAAAATTTTTATGTTATAAACGTATTCTATTATTACAAGTAGCTCTTGGTATTAAAAGAAACTAATTCAAACTAATTCTAAAAATTGACTTCGGAATAATAACAATTCACATTAATCTAGTTACATTATCAACACATTTACATTGTCATTTCATAATTTAATTTTCTCTAAAAGTTTTTAATTTTATATGTATATCATTAAAACTTCCTAATATTCAGATCTTTATTAGTCCATTTTAAAATGGAGATTACTTGTAAAACTGGACACCTTTGTGAAAATTCAATTTTCCTTTTCAAAAAAATAATGTGTACAGCGACGTATTTCTCACTTATGCCATGTTCTTAAGTTGAAGAGAAGTATCGATTTTATCACAAAATTTTTGGGCATAAGTGTCGCAAGGGACCTAAAAATGGAAAACTTTGTAAGAAAATGTGAAAAACATCTTTATTTGTCTACCTATGTCTCATTAATGCCAATTAGAAATATGACATTATTATATTCGAAAAGCTCATAAAAAACATTGGCATAAGTCCTACTAAGGACTAAAGAAAATAGGGCTTTGGAAAAGCTGCGGAAAATTTTTCGTTTTGGTCAACGTTTTTCTCGTAGGTTTTTCACATAGGTGTCCCGGCGTGCACATCGGTTTTTTCGATAATCTTACTTGTCTCTAATGTATCTTTCAGTACCCTAAAAGGCATAAACGAGAAGGACGTCGTTGAACTTCTACGAGTATCTCCCGGTCTATAAAGCAAATTTCTTAATTTAACAATTTATCATTTCCTTCACTATTAGATACCTTATTTGCTTATATAGATGTTAATTATGAAACATGTATGTAGTTAATATAAATACCGCCGCTTATGAAAAAGCAGTTGATAGAAACAAAGGCGTAACAGACCATTAATTTTAAATGAAATGTTGAAGTTAAAATATGTTCTTCCCCATCTTCCTCTTAAATCAAATGGTTGCTGCTAAGAACGATGCAAAACATCTTTTGCTAATGACTGAAAAAAATTGAATTTTGGTTGGATGTGTTTTTTAATCTAATAAACAGCGGTACCTTTTTGATTGTTCGATTAACGAATCTTGGTAAAACCTTAATACTACAAATTATTTATCTAATATGAGAATCGTGGCATGAGTCAAGGGAGCCATCATTTCTGGGTCACAGAATGCAAGAGTTAATTCCCAAATAAGAATGTACAAAGACCTAAATATAATCCATTGGAACCGCTATGAAATGGAGCTGAAGGTTAAGGTAGAGAAAAGAAACACAAATAGCCATGAGGTGACAGTAGAGGAAGTCCAGAATACCATGACAAAATCATGATCATGATCAGGAATCCATAACCATGTGGGGCAAGGAACTCACACAGTTTAGAAAACATATTACATTTTCTTCAAAGACTTGAACACCAAAGGATTTCTAGAAATTCCGTTTCAAAAAACGGGACTGTCAAGACTCCGAATGGAGAATTTACTAAAAATTTACATAAAAGGAAACTCCTGAATGTACACTTTTCCGGTTTATCGCTCATAGAAGAGAATGGAGTTCTGCGTTGCCGAGGAGCTGAAATGGTCAGGGATAAAATGTGTGATTAGAACATTTGATCCATGCAAGTCTCCAGTGGTTGATGCGATACTCACAATATTGCTACAGGGGCATATAATCTTACCCCTGCTTTAATCCATATCTTTAGACTGTTCTCGGTTTCATCAAGCAGGGGCATTCATGTTACTGTCAGACAAAGGCATTGCGTCTGCTAAATTTTGCCTCTCTTTTTGGCGTTGGATAATAATCAAACGAAACGAAATTGTAAAGGTAAACCCTCTACATCGATATCAGTATGCCTACCAACCGATCAAATTAGCCGGCACGGCACTTCATAATCTAGCTTCATAACAGATGTTGGACGAGAAAAAAATTTTTGAACAAAAAGGAACATTTGTCGATACCTCTTTTGAATCCATACATTAAGTAGTTTATAGTAGGAGTCTCAATGATACATTCTGTCATTAGATAGAGTAAACACATCAGTGTATAGTAGATCGTAACAAAGGTATCTCCCTTTTTGTGAGGTTTGTCAGGTTCTAGAAGGTGCACTGGATATTTTCAATAAAGCAGAAGTTATGAGCATGATGTAGTTATCCTAGTAATCGAGACCCACAACAGCATTTTATTCAGTAAGTTCTCAATGCAGTACAGGGGGGCACGTTGTTTGTTCATCCGAATAAAACAGTAGATATCTTTCATCAACAGTAGAAATCTTGGGGCTACTCGTAATAGGTAAAATTTTCCAAGGAGGTCAAGTTTATGCCCACCGGGTAGAATCTGGAACTGCAAGGGAGGACTGCAAATTAGATGTACACCTCGATAGTGGGACTCATTTGTGATGTAGTAACCTGGTTGTTCAGAATCAAACAACTACTGCAAGAGAAAAACTAGAATTGATTGAGAGATTGGACTGCATTCTGATATCAGGCGTTTTGACGACTCCAACCTTGAAATTCTTGTTAAATCTGCCACTACTCCATATTATAATGGATAGAGAAGCGACAGTTAAGAGCATCATGAATAACAATGAGTGGCGATTTGCGCTTCATAACAAGTTGCACTGCAAAATCTTCAGCGCACTACTGTCACTGCATTATACTGTCACAAACAATGATTGCAAAATTTAACTTCCATAAGCTTTACGGGCTTTCGGAACCGACGAGAATAGGAGTCGCCATACAATACTTTGCTATGGTTTACGGATGGCTCTAAAATATACTGCGGAACAGGAGCTGAAGTAGTAGAATTAAGGCCCAAGTGATAACAAAATGTTAACGTGGGAATTTTCCTTATATTCCATGCCGAAATATTTGATACAAATGCTGCTTGATGGATGGTTTACTACTTTTACACTTTTTATCTTTTAACGATTTTTGGATAAATCGTTTCCTTTTATTTATGAATGCGGAGGTAGATAATTTCACATTTTTGACTACCTATATACTAAACTGAAAAATTAATTAAACCATAAATATAGGGGTAATATATAAATTGTAACAAATTGGAAATACACAAAAAAATTATCACAATGGAAATATTACCTGACCGAACTTTAGATCAAAAATAAAATTAATTAAAATATAGCAGACAATAAAATAGCATAAAATTGTTAATACAAAGACTCTGAATATAAAATAAGTATCAAATAAGAATATCATATAGTATAAAGGAGATAATTTTAAATTTAACTCATAAGGGCAAAAATAATTTAAAAAAAAAAACATGACATCGATAATTGCCAGACCCAGTATAATAAGAAAACAGAATTTAAACCCAGTGTGACATATATCAAAAGAAAGACAAATATCCATAGATGAATATGATATGCATAAATTAGGTAGACGATTAGATGTAGAGAAGATATTTTCAATCAACTGAATACAATGATGAAATTTTAATATCAAATGTCAAATTAAATTATAAAATTTAGCACATGTCAAAACTAAAGTTGGCTTTACAAGAACCAGAATATGACCTACAAAAGAAAGAACATAAATAAAGAATATTTCGCAAAAAGTACTAAATTTATATGTTAGAAATAAAAAGACATTGTCACAAATGTATTAGATGTAAGTAGTGAGGTGAAAGTGTAGTGAAAAAGGTATGCCCAAAGACTGGAAACTATGTGAAGGGACCTTAAGGAAAAAGGAAACACTAGAAACTTCCAGAAGGTGGAAAAAACAATTGTTTATTGTTAGTTACGGCTTGGTTTTATTGGGAAGAAGCCAGATATTAGAAGTAGCTCAGAAAAATCATATAATATTCAAGATATAACAGGCAGAAAGTAAAATAAAACTTACCAGTGATCTTAAAAATCGTTTATCTTCAAAATCTACAAAGAAATTCACCAGGCAAGAAAATTTTTGTAACCCATTAAAAGGCAGTATCGAGAGTATTCCAGTGGCCCATAATTGGTATAAAAAACCATCGTTCCAGCAAGGAAAGCAGAACCCAACGAACAACAGGTACCTTTAAAAATAAAAATAAAGTGCACAAAATAAATAAAAATTCACTGCTATAGCTTAAACAATTAAATTGTGATATAGTTTACCTTATAAAAGAAAAAAAAGGTCAAACTAAATAACAGGACTTACCTGGATAAAGCTAAAGATAAATAAATCCCACAACCAGCTTTTAAAACCATCCTAATTTGAATGAGCTCAAATAATCTTGAACATTGACGGCCATTTGTAATTAAATGTCAATTTTATACTATTAAGAGTAGATATTTAAGTTATGCAATACAATATACGAGCGAGTGTTGAAAGTAGTATTCATAAGTAAGTCAGATAAAAAAAAAATTTTTGAAAAGAAATAAAAAAACTACCAAGCTCTTGTATTGTAAAAGTTATAATAGGATAAGGAAAAGTAATAGCAAATAAAATATTCTTTATTTTTGTTCAATTAGAAATTAAATTGTATGAAAATATTTCTGAAGGAAAAGCCAATCAATTTAAAAATTTTCTTCTGTTTTGTTTTTGTTATGATATAATCACGATAACTGATAAATTTTTAAAAGAAAAATATAAATATTGTAAATTCTTAAAAATTCTATTTTTTCTTGTTCTGTATGCTACAAGTCCTGAAGCAAAGAAAGTGAACCGACTCCTGAGATAAGACTTAAAGCAAAATCTAAGTGGCAGCTAGCAAGGGTATAATATAAAAAAAAAATAATTAGATATACGAGGTAAGAAAGAAAAGAAAGGTGTATTTAAACAATGTACAGTAAAATCTAAATAATAATTACAGAAATAAAACAAAAGCAAAAACACAACACTCAATACATTAAACACATAAATTAAAAATTAAAAAACTAAAATTAAATTCAATATTTAAAACCAAACATATAATTGTAACAATATATATATAGGGGTAATATTTCCTTTTATCATTATCATGACAATATTCAAAAAAGTTTAGTAATAAAAAATATTATTTTATAAGCAGAATAATTATAAAAAGTTATTAATTTTGTATATGTTTGTAGCAAGTAACTGAATAATTTATGAACATGAAAAATATTTATTAAAGAAAATTTTACTTTTAGAAGAAACAGAAAAATTTTAATAGATGTTCGAATTGATAACCATTCTCTTGAATACAGCATCTTATTCTATCTTCAAATGATATTCTCACATTCCTTAGAATATTTGGGGTGATTGTGGCAAATGTATCTTTAATTCTTCCCTTCATATCATCGCAAGTAGAAGGTGGAACACTGTGTACAAGATTTTTTATATAGTCCGAAACAGAGGGGAGGTTTGGACACACCTAGGTAGCCAATGACATGGACCATTCCTACCTATTTATTTATTACAAAATTTTCGATTTATATAATCTCTAACTGAATATGAAAAATGTGCAGGTGCGCCATCTAATTGCATTCACATTTTTCTCCTTAAATTTAGAGAGACGTCATCAAGAAGAACCCAAACTAATTCAATAAAGACCTCGATAAGGACACGTGGATACATCTTACAAAAAAGTTCGATAAAAATCGAAACGGCACAAATATCTCCAATACCGTTAGAGATAGGTATAGGGAACATAGTTTGAAAGAATTTTAAATTTCCTAACTCCCAAAGTAAAAATATACTGGGTGTCCCATTTAAAATAACCAAGTTATTGCTGTTTAAAGTTGAGAGAAGTATTCAGCAGTTTTTTGAACACCCTGTATAATACTAAGTGGCGATAAATATAAAAATTTATAACTTCAAGGATCTAAAATAGACCCTCCAAAGCTGCTTCCTTAAAATTATTGTTATATTGTTAAAATTAAATTTCTACCCTATATTCACTAAAATTGAAATATCTCACAAACTCTAACTCCTAGGTATGCAGAACCTTTAATAAAGTTCACCTATTTTTTTATGGTGCTTTCAAAAAAATGCAGTAAAATATAATATAAAATATTTTTAAAATGTAGCCGTAATCAACCTACACATACCCACCTAAATAGGTTTCTGTAACATTTGCCGTGTGGTCCTTAGCGACCGAGGCGTTACTGGTGGCCCACCCTGTATTAGCAGAATATCTTAAGAAATATATAATAAATATATCGTCGAAAATAAAATTTTCCTGTATTACAGATTAATAAATGAATAAGAAATGTCGATAAATAAGTATAATTCAGACTTTAATTGACATATTAACGTTTTACATGCAATTATTATTATGAAAAACATGTGAACTATTAACTTATAATTACCACTATAATATAAAGTACACAACAAAGTTGTAAAATGTTAAATATTATATGTAGCGGTTCAGTTACTGGAAAGACTAGTCAATACGATTTAATTAGTTGTATGTGTGACATTAAATGGAACCAGTTTTATTAAAAAGGATTTTTAATTATGTATGTTGATTATACTGTAAATAACAAATTAAGCGTCAATAACGTACTAAAAGCTATAAATTTGTTAATTTTCCAATTACAATGTTTTTAAGTAATGTATAAGTATACCAAATATTCTATTTCGGTCAGTATTGAGAAAAATACGAAATATGAAATAAATTTATTAATTTCACGTGCAAATTAACAGGAAATTAACACAATATTTTAAATCGAAACTATTTACAGATTGTATACTTTGTTATAAATTTATTTCATCAAAATGAAATTTTTCTTTATCTATCTATGTGCTACTGCAATTCATAGTTATATTTTCTAAAATATCTAAACATAAGAGCTGCAGAATCTATGATGTCATTAAAAACATATTTCCTAAGACTGTTCAAAGACTTGGTATACCTAATTAAGTAAACTATGTACAGTTTTAGTGATGTGAGAAAAATAATTACTTAAATAGCTAAGTTCAATGTATTGGAGATATGCGATGCAATTTTACATTACAAGTTTTAAAAGCTTATAGAAAAAGCACGCTAAATGAATAAATCTACTATTTACCAGCAGTGCTTGATTTACCTATACGCTGGTGTAGGCTGCAGCCTACAGGCCCCCACCAACTAAGGGCCCCCACCATGTTAAAACAATTTTTTTTTTATGGAAACTTATTTTTTTTAAGATTTTTTTTAAGACTTCCCCATCGAAATAAAAATTATTCTGAAAAATATAATTTTTTATTCTTAAAATTTGAATAGGCCCCCACCAATTTTCAGCCTAGAGCCCCCCCCCAACTGTAAATCAGGCACTGAACCGTGTTCCACCAATGAGTTGTTCTAAAAGTATGGCTAATATTTATGACCATTATTCACAACCACAAAAAAAAAATTAACCACTCAAAACGATGGAGCCATCAGAAATACCAGGATTTTTCCCTAACCTCAAAAGAATAGCTCAAAATCGATTTCATGTTCAAATGATTTTGAAATTAAAGACAGACAGACAGAAAGACGTATTAATGGTTAAAATAAAAACTTTTTAATTCCGTACTTTTTTGTCTAAAATACCTCCTTGTAGAGTTACAGTTATTTTTTACCAATTTTGAGCATTATTAAAATACCTATAACATCTCAAGAATGCATTTTAGAGAAAAAAGTGGAAGAAGAAAGTTTTTTTTGACTCATTGAAGACTTTAAATTTAAAATATCGGCATACCCCCCTGATATATTCCTTTTTATTAGTTAAAAACTTTATTTTTGTACAATTTTCTCTAAAATGTATTCAAGAGATTTTAAAAATGCTTAAAATTCGCTAAAAATGGCTCCATAACGATTTTGATTTTGACCCTATTAATACGCCTGTGTATTTTAATATCAAAATTTTAATTATTTTAACTAAAAATTGAGATTTTCACTGATTTTGGGCTATTTTTTGAGGTGAGGGGAAAAACCTGATGTGATGGATTATTTCTGATGGCTTCATCGTCTTCAGCAAAATACAGGGATGTTCCATTCTCTTTTAATTGTGTGCCTATGTTATCAATGTATGTATCAAAGAATAGTATCAAATGCTGACCAGATATACATCACAGTAAGCTTTGTATATAAGCCTTAATTAGTTAATAATAATAATAATAATAATAATAATAATAATAATAATAATAATAATAATAATAATAATAATAATAATAATAATAATAATAATAATAATAATAATAATAATAATAATAATAATAATAATAATAATAATAATAATAATAATAATAATAATAATAATAATAATAATAATAATAATAATAATAATAATAATAATAATAATAATAATAATAATAATAATAATAATAATAATAATAATAATAATAATAATAATAATAATAATAATAATAATAATAATAATAATAATAATAATAATAATAATAATAATAATAATAATAATAATAATAATAATAATAATAATAATAATAATAATAATAATAATAATAATAATAATAATAATAATAATAATAATAATAATAATAATAATAATAATAATAATAATAATAATAATAATAATAATAATAATAATAATAATAATAATAATAATAATAATAATAATAATAATAATAATAATAATAATAATAATAATAATAATAATAATAATAATAATAATAATAATAATAATAATAATAATAATAATAATAATAATAATAATAATAATAATAATAATAATAATAATAATAATAATAATAATAATAATAATAATAATAATAATAATAATAATAATAATAATAATAATAATAATAATAATAATAATAATAATAATAATAATAATAATAATAATAATAATAATAATAATAATAATAATAATAATAATAATAATAATAATAATAATAATAATAATAATAATAATAATAATAATAATAATAATAATAATAATAATAATAATAATAATAATAATAATAATAATAATAATAATAATAATAATAATAATAATAATAATAATAATAATAATAATAATAATAATAATAATTCAGTATTTAAGTAATTCCTATGAATGTATAGCTATTTTAATTTCGTATAAGAACATCTTACCAATTTATTAACGTGAGAAGTAAATCTCAAGTCATGATCTATGTATAATCTTAAACTTTTACAAGAATTAGTAAAGCTTAATGGTTTATTCCCAATATATTTAATGCATCATTTGAACAATAATAATCATTTAGCCACGTTCCAGATAGCCCCAGTATATCAAACAACTGTTCATCAACAAATTCAGAAAATAAATCAAACCCGGCACCGCACGAACCGATATTAGAATGTGAAAATGAGTTAAAATCATTCATATTCAATAAATCTCCTCTAGTTGGCTCCAATATAATACAACTGAAAATAAAATAAATAAATACAAATGTATATTAATTCTAATACATGACTATTCGAATTTAAAATTTAAAAAGAAATCCCTAGTATAATAAAAAAAGAAATAAAAAGGATATCAACAAACTTCTTTAAGCATTCCCTAAGTTTATAGCAATAAAATAAAATAGATGTACCATGTCGATCAATTGTCAGCATTAGGCAACGATAATGATAACTCAATTTTAGACTTTTGCTTGTCATCCCAGCAAAATATTTTTCCTCCCAAGGACCACGCATTCTTATTACCATATTTCTTCTTAGCCTCAGAGAGCAGTTGATAACGTAATTTAGTGAGTTCTTCGAATATTAGTATTTTAGAATTCTTTAATGTTTTCTTCGCATGGAAAATTTCATCCCTTTTGATAACATTAGTAAACTGAACAAGTACTGCTTTATTGGCATTGCCTTTTCCCACATAAAATGCATTTAGTATATCACCAGTGGAACATGCAATGTTCATTTTCGATTTAACTAATTTGATGAAGGACTTATAAGTTCATCATTATCGGCTCCAGAATCTAATCCAATGATTCTAAGAGAAGAACGTTTAGCCTGTTGTTCCAAAGCTTCATATCTGACCTGTAGAGCATCAATTTGCACTTGACTCTCGTTTGCTAAATTTTCAACTGACTTTAGTTTATCCATAACTTGTGTGATCCTCTTATCCAATTTCTTCTCTAGTTGATCCAGTTTTTGATCAATAGATGCCTTAATCTTTTCACAGAACGTAGCACATACCCTATTGATAAAGTCTTCAATATCCTCTTTTCCCTTTTTGTAAGCCATAACCGACTACTACAATATCGACGTGGTAGGACTATATATTTGCAAAAGGCGCCCAGTTATGCGAATTAAATCTTCAATAGCTTAATTATTGTTTAGTAGTTCATTAACTATAACAATTCCACACTTCTAACAAATACAATCGATTCCAGCTATTTCCACAATTTTTTTCAGCTTATTTCACAATAAAAAGCAGTTTAACTCCGGAGCACAACTACATATGTCTACACTACACAAAACATATTTCCTAACTCAATTATTATTATTATTAGTCCTAGATTTTCCACAGAATTAGTAAAACATTAATTATTGTAAAGTATAAGCTGCAAATAATAACGGTCCTAAAACCGCTGTCGAAATCGAGATATACGTATTGTTGCCTGTTTTATATGTGACACAATTAGAGAAAATTTCCACAGCGGCAAGTGAAGGTTAAAAGTATAAAAAATGCAAATAAAACCTAATAATTCAATGTTGGGGAACAAGTAATGTCCGTTTTTTTTTTCAAATTTAAGATATTTTATTTTTAACTCTATCTACTATTATCAATAGGCTAATCAGTGATATATTTTCCATCGTTATTTATGATATCCTCTCAGCGTTCAACAAGTTTCTCGATGAAGGAATCTGTAGAAATACGCCGGTTGTGACTCGAAGAACTGATCCAACAAATCCCTTAACCCATGGATTTTCTAGGATTTTTGAAAACGAAAGAAGACGGATGCTTCCAATATTGTTTAGATTAGTTGGCCTCTTCACTTTCGGTAAAGTAATAATAATTTCCAAAAATAAAAAAACAAAGTAAATTCAATGATTTATGTAACATGGAAACAGAAACCGCATACATCATTTTATTGCTAATATAAGTAATATATTTGCTTATTTTATTTTACACAAAAATTTACCAGAAAAATGAATGAAATATGAAAACATTAAGGTTATGATTATTACACAGAAAAGGTAATGGCGATTAGATTAATAAATAATAACTGCACTATGCATTTTTTACGAATCGACTAAGTCGCAATACATGTGGTTAAATCGGAAGTGTAGGAAAATTATATTTTTTAATCATGCGAACGAGCTATAAGAATGACCTTATGATTTGAGGACCTGGGTGTGTGAAAATGGTCTCTTTTAGGGAGATTAACTTAATGGAACTGTTCTTTGTTATATTTTTTTGGAGGAAGCTATAAAATTGTCTTTAAATCCAGATTCAGCGCATGTGAGAAGGAAGTCAGAATTTGATATACTAGATTACCTTACATATTTTCCAGCTGATAAAAGCAAAATTAAGTACAATGGCTTTCAGTACGTCACCTCGTCTTAAAAAAGATCCAAAAAATAGATTTTGTAAAATCGATGATACTTTATCTTTTCGTATCTAAGAAAATGAATGGAATTTCTTTCGAACAATGGCCAGTTCTTTTTGAATGGTTGACAATGATTACTGAGGTGAAATATATTTTCGACTTGGCAAATCAAAGCGACAGGTAGGTAACGTTCATTCTTTAGAATAAATGCAGTATTGTACTCGCTTTGTATGTGAGTAGAATGGACAGGTATTTCTTTTACTTAGCTTTTTGCCGCAGGGTTTGCATGTTGGCCAATGGGGGAGACTGACGAATATTGCAAGCAATTTTCAACTTTAAATGTTTAAATAACTAATATGTGCAATAATTTTCCTTTTATCGCGTGGCAGGTTAAATTTTTTAGAATCTAGGACTTTTCGAAAAAAATACTCTATTTTTTCTTGAAAAGATGCACTTTAGAAATCTATTTGGTGTACATTGCGGCAGTGGCGGCTCGTGACATTGATTCATTGACTAAAAAGAAAAAAAAGCGCCTCAGGCGAAAATTTTTTAATTTTTTTCAAGGTCAAACGGATTTAAATGAATCTAGACATTTTTAGTTGCATTTACAATATTACCGAAAAACTGACGTTCGTGAGAAGGATTTTCATTTAGATTTTATAAAGAATTGAAATACTAGTTCAGTTTGCGAACATTAACGCACACCGTACATGTATGTTTCAAAGAAGCTTCGTGGTTACGACAGCCTCGCGTGACGTTTCCAAAATTGTTAAATGCCTCCTTATCCCACACGCCCGACTTTACACCCATAATAATTAAACACGGCATACAGAAGTTTTTTTAAATAAACACATCCACACAACCACTTATACTCCGAATACCATTCATTCCGAAACTTCCGGAGGTACACTTTGTCTTTTGACTTCCTCCTTTTTTCCAAAAAGAGAGAGAGTACAGGTCCTCAATTTTCCATATGGAAAATGACATTTCCAATAAAATACATACTGGATCATACATACGAAATATTTCTACAAATTATTGGTACAAAACAAATATTAATAAAGAACCGTTATAATCGTGCAGTGGGAGACGTATCGTATACCAGGCGATGGGCGATGACAATGCTGCTTCAATTTCTGCGTCACTCTTTCCCTCACGCCGTAGCTTACTCCGGTGTTGGCCGCCCCGTTGCCATGACAACCGCCGTAAACAACGCTACGAAGAGAAGCATAATATACAAACTGATTTCAATCTGCGTCACTTGCGCATACTACTATAGGTTGTGTGGTACGAGGTTGATGTTCGCGCTCAACGGAGGCAATGTTTTTTTTTAGAAGGCGCTCACCACGCAACTATTCTGTTTATTTCTGCGTATAAAACAAACAAACACAGTACATTTCCAATATAGAATTATCCCTAAATTATAAAATTTATATAAAATTAAAAATAATTCTAAATTGCACAACCAAAAAATTGTCTACAATATAAATTGATGAATTTTGAGATAGTGGATCAGTAATGAAAATTAAGGTTAAAAGTCAATCTTTTTTATAAAAAAATCCCTGAAGTGACTTTTATGAAAAATCGCTTGTAGGATGGAATATTCAGCTCCTGCATTTGTAAATACTAAAACAATATGTGGAATCGAAATTGGAATAAGTCACTAAGATCTATTGCTTCTAAGCTTTCATTAATTTGTAATTATCAATAATATGTAAAATAAAATGGTAGCAATCAGAGAGATCTTAAGGCAATTAAATTTTTAAAAATAAATCATTTTTAAGTGCATACATTAATTTTTGTACAACTATAATTTTGATCACTTAGATTGTATATATGTATCATTTCGGAAACTGATGAAAAAAGTAATACCTATCATTCTAAAGAACATTACATTTTGTCAAAATTAAGAATTATGTTAGAATATTAAGAAATTAATAAATTAAGAATCTAAATTGACAAAATAGAATCATGTAAATTTAAATTGAAGTTGCGTTTCGTTGTTTGCCCCGTTTTCTCCTAGTTCAAACAACTGATGTGCAAACATTAAAATCAGCGACTAGGAATAATCCTAAGAAATGTAAGCCTATAAAACATACAAAAAGATCCACATGGTTTCATAACCTATAATAATGGAAGGTAGAATACCTATGTTATCCA
Source organism: Anoplophora glabripennis (assembly GCF_000390285.2). Taxonomy (NCBI): domain Eukaryota; kingdom Metazoa; phylum Arthropoda; class Insecta; order Coleoptera; family Cerambycidae; genus Anoplophora; species Anoplophora glabripennis. Next base: position 94,956 of record NW_019416910.1, read on the forward strand.
TCTTAAAAAAAAATAAATAGTTTTTTAATTTAACAAAACATAACATAGATTTAGTTTAATTTTGGACTAAACAGATTGTCTATATTTTCGAAATATTAGGTAAAGTAAAATCATGACAACACTAACTTTATCTAGATATTTTCTCTTTTCAAATATTTTACAAAAAACATACCTAGGTAATTCTTAGCATAAACTATCCTCGAAACTATCTCTTTTAAAATGCGAATTATATTTTTAGCTTTCTTAATTTCAGTTCCTTAATGTTTGAACGTTACTTTAGATATATTAGGAAATTCATATTGTCTCAAAAAATTTCCTAAACTGGAAAAATTTTTAATTCAAATTATTTACTTATTTTTGACTATAATTATATAAATTCGTTTCTTTGATTAATCGTTTTTGTAGGACTTTCTTAAATTATAATGCGTAAACGAAAATTTACTAATTGTAAATTGTGCAAAGCTTATTTTGTTTCAACAATTGATTAGAATTCTTATATTCCTTATTGAGACACATTGGAAAACGTTTACTTTAAACTACAAAACCTCTGTACTACAATAAAACTTGTGGATATATTTATTAAAGTGAAATCAACATTTGCTATGGTCATTTCAATTTTCCCATGGCATTATATTCTTAGAAAAAAGATTTATAAATGCCCCAAAATCTTTAAAATTGAATTTACTAAAGGTATAAATAGGGTCGTTTCGCATTTTATCCTATGATTTTTTTGAAAAAATTAACTTAAAATATTTGTTAACTGTGTTATGTATTGTAGTGTTTATAGTGAAATCAAATAGAAATATCTATTTTATCAGTTTGAGATACTTTTGGTCAGGCAAATATAAATTTGTAAAGTCAACCCCTTGACTTAAGCATTTAAACATTGTTTATTTTCATTGTAAAATATTCTCGGAAATATTCTGTACAATAAAGAAAGAATGTTGAAAAATGTCACAAGTGGGTAATTGTTTACTTTTTGATTTTTTTAATTTTTGATTATAATAATAATAAATTAAAAAAACATATATTGCCATTTGAAAAAAAAAGTAGACTATCGCTTTTCAAAAAAAAATAATAATAATAAATACGCCCCAATAGACTCACTCTATAGTGTCTTTAGAGCCATTTCACATAATTTTTTGTTTTTTAAAATCAGACTATAAATGACGGAGTTTTTTAGGAGATAGCCTGTATATTGCTTTGGAATGGGAAGAAAACCTATCTTTGGTCTTTACCAATTTTTCTTAGATAGAAAGTTAAAGAAGATGAAAGGGGGAAGAATATTACGTAAATGCCCCGTCACATACATTTCTGTACTGAATAAAACATGTTGATACATTGATTTGTGAAAGAGTAAACTATACACCGTACAATTTTAAATGAATTGAATGGATGAACCACAAAGTTCATTCAAACGGTTTTCTTTATGTCCTTAAATATCTTTTGCCATAGAAATTATTAATGCTATTTTAGAATATTCTATATAAATAATCAAGGAAAAAAATGTTTGTCTAATTTTAAGAAACAAGTTATTTTTTTGTTTAAATGTAAAAGTTATTAAAATAATAAGGTCGCTATCATTTGTAAGTACAGCCTTGTATTGTTAATGAAAGACCCTTTTTATTAATGGACTGTATTTTGTATTAAATCAGGTATAAACAACTTGTGAAGTAATCTGACAGGCTTGCAGGAGCCGTAGTTCGTAGGTCCTTTTTTATTGTGATCGGACTCGAAAAAATATATTGCTGTCAATATGACAGTAAACAACCAACTCTAACAAAACACGAAAAACAATGCTGCTACGTATTGACCAAGCCTCACTAGTGACTTAATTTTTTAAGGTGCCCCATTCCAAATTAAATTAATTTGTAAGGTAGTTATATCTACAGAATAAATATCTATAGTACTCGTGAAAAAGGCGCTAAACCTGCTACGTCTAGGTAGCATACGAGTTCTTTTGTTCGGTTCTTAGAAGCGAGTAGTAAATTTTAGAATTCCGACCCTGCGGAGTGCAAAACCGAGCATGAAAGGCCGAAAGAGCGCGGAGAGTAGAAAGTGGCAATGCACTGCACACCTGCGGGTGGTTTACTGTCGGAGCGCCGCCGTCGAGGGTTTCAGCCACGCGTCAATCGATTACGATTAGCTCCCAAACAGCTGGCACACATGTGCCATCGTAGAGGATTCCACGTTCTTCCCCATAGATCTATTTGGAGTTTCGTCATATTCCACACGACCCTATAATTTAACTGCGGAAGCACCTTGGTGCCAAAAAAGTTCTTTGTTTAATCTGCTCAGAAACAAAAACGTAGGTCCACGTAATTTTTCAATGATTTTTCAGTATTTCCCTTAACACTATTCTCAAAATTTAAGTTTATTAAATTTGATGAATGAGAAGGAATATAGTTTAGTACTAGTAGTATTTTTTATCTTTAGATCCTGCATTAATTGTGCTAAATAAAAACAATATTAATCAAATTTTACGTTTTCATCATATGTTGATCGATCAGTGACTATACAGTGTGGTTGATTTTGGTAGGAATAGTAGAGTACATGCTGAGCGGTGATACACAAAAAAAACTAATATAGATTTTTTTAAGCGTAGTATAAACAAATTCTGACTAATTTGATCGGTTTTCGATATACACTGGATTTTTCAATTTGGCAGATTTCTATTAGCTCTTAATCTCCGTTATTATAACAGATACAAAAAATGTTTCCTGCACGTTTTTTTCATAGAACACAGTTGCCTACTCATTTTTTTCTGAGAAATGTTGCTATAATTTATTTCTAAAGTAACACCCTGCATATTTTTATGGGATTAATTTTACCCTTTTATTATTTTTCTGAGAGTGGAAAATGAATACATTTATCTTTTCAAAAGAGATATTAGCTTTGTTCCTAGAGCAATCCAAAACAATCAGACGCATGCGCATTCCCATATAATGATTACATAAAGTTCAAGATTCATTGTTTTAAATCAAGTGCAATAAGTCTGACTGTTGAAACTGTTTCTAATGCAAATGTTCTACTTCTAAAAAAAATTTTCTTTGTATAATTTCATTACTTAATATTAATTCCAGAATCTTAAATTGAGATATATAAAAATAATTATTCAGTATTTAAGTGATCATGTTATAACGGTTGTCCCAAAATTCACACAAGAACTAATTTTGATAGAAAACACAGATTGTTAATTAAAAATTGAACATTTTTTATTGATTTATAAAGTTATACAGTATAGGGTTATGTTTGGAATAACATAAATAGCCTCCACGACTTTGCTGGCATATATGCAATCTTTTGTCGAAGTTTTCCATGACTTTGCATAAATGCGGCTGAATTTCACTGATACAGCACTCAATTTCCTCCCTCAAGATGTGGGTGGTTATGGGCTTGCTGACAAACCTTAAACTTCAAACAGAAACCCAAAGAAAAGAGTCCAACGAAGTTAAATCGCATGATCTGGGCAGCCAATTCTGATCACCATTCTGACTCGTGCAGTAATTGAACTGTTTCTTGAACTATATAGCATGTGGCACCGTCTTGTTGAAACCACATATGGTCTACATCCATATCTTGCAATTCAATCACAAAAAACTGGATTATCATATAGCGATAGCGTGTAACTGTTTTTGCCTGACCGCCGCATTTTCCAAGAAGAATAGTCCGATAATGCCTGTAGCCCAAAATCCGCACCAAACAGTGACACGTTATGGATGCATTTGTTTCTCAACAATTACTAGTGGATTTTCTGAACCCCAAATGCGTCAATTTTGTTGATTCAACCATCAAGATGAAAATAAGCCTATGGCTGAAAATAATTTTGTTAAAAAAATCCGCATCAACTTGTTCCATAATCCGTTCAATGAAATCTCTTCACTCTGCATGGTCAGTAGACTTCAGTTCATGAGTCAATTGAAATTTGTACCCATGAAAATGCAAATCTTTCGTGAGAATACGCTGCGGAGAGCTTCTCGAAATATCCATTTCTTGACCAAGGTACCGAATTGATGTTCCTGAACTATCAGCAACACTCTCACGAACTGCTTCGATGTTTTATATTCAATGACTTGTGGGAAGACGGCCAAAGTGAGATTACTAATTAATCCAGTGTCCCAGAATGTTTCAATTAATCTCTTCACAGTTGATGAAGTTAAATCATTATTTCAACCATATTTTGTAATAAAATTGCGAACTGTAGCTTCATTATTTTTAAAATATTGCTCAACAATGAAAAAGCGTTGTTCTTTCCCGTTGTGCTTCATTTTTAATAACCCTGAACTGTCAGCTTTCACGCTGTCCTTTTTTTTGTTGGCAAAGCTCTACCGCACTAATGGCGCAAAATTCAAACTTGCTTGAATTTCGGGACACCCTGTGTTTTGCAACTTGAAAAAAAAACAAATATTCATTAATTTTGTACTACTTATATCGAACACCCTGTTTATATACATACATATTTATAGGAACTTAAGAATTGTCAGTTAAAGTTTGACCATTTTAGTTGCAGTAGGTATATAAGTAGATACAATTTTTCTATTTTTAAGAATACATTTTCGTGTGAGAGGAATAACATTATGACGGCATGAGAAAAGTATTATTTTCACTATCAAATGTTTATGGTACATACAAACTACAAAAAAATTCTCGCACCTTTCTAAAAACTAGAAAATTTGTACATACCTGCAACCAAATTATATAACAATGTCATAAGGGAACGAATTTCTTCTTGTTTCTCTTTAAATACGTTGTTAATACAAATGCATTATTATTGGAAATAGAACCATCGCCTATTTTCGACTTCAATCATTAAGAAACGTCGTATACAACAATCAAACACTTCCGGTGAAATCATAAACTACAAGAAGGTTCAGAATAAGCTTATTCATCTCTAAATTTTAAGCTGCTGTTCCTATAAATAATCAAAATTGGGGCCAATATCTTAATATTTAATATAAGGATATACGTACAATAGATTGAGATTACTAAGCGAAATTTTGGTAAATATTTGAACCACACCAATAGTTTTTGGTAACATCTGCAAGAAAATACGTTAACATAGTAAGTAGAAAGTATTCATATACGAATCTTTCGAAACTTGTATAATGTTTGAACTATAAACATAGGACAATAAATCACGAGCATAAATATATTTTTATGGTTTAAAAGCGGAGCAAAAATAACGAAACGAAAGGTGCAGATGTTTGTTTATAATTAAAGCAAACAAAACAGCGTATTCAAATTTCATAATCCTAGAAATCAGTCTGTCGAAAATATACATATCCTTGGCCTCGTCATATTAACATGTCGCTATGTTAAGATACGATTGGTAAATTCTCGTTCAAAACTACTTGACACATAAAAGTATATCGTCGTATTTATGTGGATCTGTAACAAGTGTGCTCTGTACCCATTTCAGAATATCGAAGTTTCTAAATAATGTCTTATTCATCGGTAAGGTCACAGCGACGAATCTGTAAGTGAAATTTTATTTAAAAACAGTTGACCCGGTCTCGATTCCCGGTACAATACGAATTTGATAATATACTACAAACACCAGTTATCCTCGTTCTACTTGAGAAAAATAAAAGCCGTATTGTTAGCCATTGTACATTTTCTGTGACGAACGACCATACCTATCTTTGACACTGAAATAGTTAAGCATTGCTATACTTATGTAATTGTTTGTATCCACTGAGAAGTCGATAACCTGTATTTCAAAAGTTCTTGAAAATAAAGGTGGTAAATGCGAATTCTCTCGTAAAGATGAATAATCTATTTCCCCTCAAAGATGGAAAATGAGATCCAATTGAATTATTGAAAAACCATTGAAAATATAAACATCAAACATACATAGTCTTCATAAATGATTACAATGAACGTGACCAGTAATTTTGTTTGGAAGAGTAATTTAATTTCCTTCATGTTTATTAATTAAATTTTTGTAAAATTAAAAATTATCAAAATAGTAAGATCAAGTTTACATTAAAACACAACGTTCTGTTTCACCAGCTGTGATTGGTGCAATTTTTCACGAGATACTATTCAACCAATTAGTGATCGCATTATCTGGAGCGTAGACGTAACGGTTTGTCATTAGTCATTGTAAACGGAATTTTTTTTTGATTTTTTTATGTTTAGGGGATGATTTCACCCCCTTTGAGGGTTGATTTTTATAAAAAAATTTGGAATAATTAGATCAAGTCAGCTTAATCTTTCTGATCAGAAAAGTAAGATCTATTATAAAATATTCGACAGTTTTTTTATATTGCTATGATATTTTCGTATGTTATCACGTTCGGGGGTAGTTCACCCCTTCGTTACAGGGATGAATTTCTTATAGATGATAGTGAGAAGTACACGATTTGAATTTCTAATAATTTAGAATATCCTAGCACTTTTTCTTAGATTTTTCAAGTCATTTTTTATTTTTCCGTATTTAGGGGATGATTTAAGCCCCTTAGCGAATTTAAGGGTGGACTTACAACTATATCACGCCCTCATTAATCATGAAAATAAATAATTTCCTATTTGTAAGATTTTATTTTATAGAAAAAATACAATAAGAATTGCTTTTATTCGTATTGATATTATTCATATATTTCAGTTTTGCGTCATTATATCAACCCCTAATTAGGGATGATATTCGACATTTTTCGAAAAACTAAAAAATATGCTCATCTTGATTTTTCATTACCAATAATTTGACATATGCAGAATATTTTTAGGGTTTTTTTTAAGGTCTCTGGCAAGGGTGAGAAAATAGGCTAAAAAATGCTGTTTTTGCGGTCACTCTTTTTAGTGGAACTTCAAAACAAACACCTAATCTGTCACCAGTTTATTGTTGTCAATTTAACACATACAGTGAATGTTTATTTCAGTATTATTTATTATCAAAGAATGGAAAACGTTAACATTTATTCAAATGCTGACATTGTAAATGTATTATTTGTTCATGGAGAGTGTCACAAGATAATAATAAATAAATTATGGAGATTAACTTACTCTATGTTAATTCCTATAATATTTCAATTTTCTACTTCTGTGTAACCTATTTTGACTAACAAAGTTAGCATCCGCGGCTATTTTTTTGGGTTTCATTTGTTTTTCTACTCTCATTTTCAAAAACTTCATAAAAAATCGTGCAACTCTTGTATTCCACATTTTTTTATAACTCTAAAAACACAAAAGTTAATGGAGCGGTCATTATATAGTGAATCACCCTGTACATACATGGAATATACCGTGGTATTGGAATACATGGTTCTTGCAACTCGTCTTGGAAAAGGCTGGCTCTATCTTCTTTGAGATTTTATAGACGGTATATTATATTTTTGTAAGAGACTGTTGCCAGATATTCCCCATTTTCATTGATTGTAGGCAACCTGACTAAATATTTCTGCTACTATATTTATTTTTTTCTGAGAGCTGTTCTTAGGTGATATAGTTCCAAGTCCATGTATTCTAACTTGCAGATGATACGTGTTAATACCTTGTTTTGTCTAGTATGACAGTGGTCTTGCTTTCATAGTAGGTACCTGTTGATTAGCAGCGTTGTTTGTCAGTTTAGCCACATTGAAAGCACTGAATATCAGTTGCGATTTAAAATATAACACGTTTCGTTATATTGCACTAAAAATATATTATTATTAAAATCTAATTTCTGCGAATCTCTCAATGCGTTAATATGAATACAGTTATCTGCAACATATATACTTTTTATATAACAGGGCAGTAATTTCGATATCGCTAAAAAATAATTATAAAATTGTGACTTTAGTGTCCTGTATTTCTCTTAAAATCAACTTTCCAGGTAAAAAAATAATTTCATTTCATTTTTCTTCTACACCTAACAATGCAATTTTTTTACTTTCATTGCAGTACATTTACAACAGCTATATTAGTGTAAAAATTCAGTACGACCCTGTAAATATAAGTGGAAATCTGTGCACATATATGTGGCAGGTGGTGTGAGCCGTTATATTTACACACTGCGACGATTTTAATGCGTGCTTCTTTACACTAATTTCACATCCACATGTGCTACCAATCTCTCATTTGGGCATATTTAAAATTGTAACGACTGGCAACCCTCCCTAAATTGATTATTCAAAACACCCAAACCCCAGATTTGGAACAGGTATACCTGTATTTGGCGTATAAATATAGACGCCCAGACTGGATTATTTCTAGAGCAAATAGTTGAGAATAATGAATAAATTTATACATAGTGCTGAATGGGATGTATTTTAAAGAGGGTGCCTACCTATTATCTCTTTTGACCACACATTGTAGAGTGAATTTAATCAATTGGCATGCAATATGCTTGCTGGGTATAAATACAATAATACAAATTTTAATTATGGTGCAACTGATAAAAATAAGTAAATTAGATTGATCTACGAGTAATTACCTTGGACAAGTCGATCAGTTAAATGAGAATTGTTTATTTTACAGCATTTTTCAGAGGATGATTTCTAGGCCTAAGTAAAAAACTTTCGCAACGAAAAAATTTCGAACCAAATTTGAGAAATAAAGAATTAAAATAGGAATAAATGGAAATATAGGTACATATATATTATTATTTATCACAAAATGTTTATTTATTTTTTAAGTCTCAGCTTAAATTAAAACTGAAATAGATATTACTATGAAGAAAAATTAATTTAGCAATAATTATAATACTAGACAATTCAATTGTGCACGCAGTGTTTTGGGAATAATTGGCCGAACTTAAAATTTATTTGGGTAACATCTCTGAAAATGTTTAGCGTAGAATGATGAATCTTGGGTAAATGAGCCGTCTATAGGTAAAAGTAATGCATCAACTAGTAGTGCAGGTACTGGCAGTCTCTATCACTAAAAGAACCCCAGAAATTTGATACCACCGAACCTTTTGCTCCTCTCTCACCATGGTATTAAAAGAAAATTATCGTTTTCATTTTATTCAAAACATGAGACATTCCGAAATAAGATGTTTTGTGAAACGAACAGTTTTAGAGATATATTAGATCTATTGAAGTGCTTGGGAACGATAATGAGGTCCCCAAGGGTAATAAGGCCCATGCTGGTAATAAGGCCCACCCATTATATTTACTCAATCTGTGCCTTCTGAGCATCACAACGCTATCTGTACGATTATTTAATAAGCTAACAGTGCAACACTGATTGACAAAACAGAGCAAGTTTATTTTTATGCAGTTGGTAGCGTGTTTAGTAACAGAGCGGTTACTTTGCTAGGAGAATTATAAAATCTTATCAAATTTGACGTTCGTTTAAGGAAAAACAAGTACCAGTGTGTTCATTTTCAAAAAGACAAGCCTTAGTACCATTAGTTCTTTACTTACTCGACCATAATTGTAATGATTAAACGTATTTTTTCTAATTGAAGTTAACCTCAAACAAAATGTAAACATTGACGGTAATATGGCCCACTGAATTTGTGTTTGGGCCTTATTTCCCACCTCTTATGTTTTTACTCTTTTTCAGAACTATGACTAAAAAATGTCGTGAAATGAGGGCAAATTGGACCCAAGATATGATGGAAGAAGCTTTAGCTCTCTCGAGGCGAGGCAAATCTCAACGTTATGTGGAAAATAAATGTGGAATTCCAAGGCGAACATTGCGCAACCATATGAAAACAGGCGACGTGCAAAGAAAATTGGGAAGAAAACCTACAATGAATAAACAACAAGAGGATGATTTAGTAAAAAAAATTATTAAATTTTCTGAAGTAGGGTTTCCCTTGACACCAAAAGCACTTAAAAGAACCGTCTACAAATATGTTAATGACATGGGTATCGAAAATCGTTTTAGTAGAACAAAATAAATTGCCGGGCGTGACTGGTACAGGGCTTTTATGAATCGAAATCCTTGTTTGTCCCAAAGAAAAGCACAGTCAATGAATCCTGCCAGAGCGGCGAAGCTGAATCCCTATATCGTTGGTGATTATTTTCAGAAATTAAATAGCATTCTAGAAAAATATAGCCTTAAGCATCACCCATCGAAGATCTACAATATGGATGAGAAAGGCTGTCGACTGACGCTACATCACCAGCAAACTGTCATTGCTAAGAAGGGCAACAAAAGAGTTCACCTTGTTGCCCCCTAGCATGCTGAGAATTGTACCATAGTGGCTTGCGCCAACGCATTAGGCAATTCCATCCCTCCAATGATCTTATTCAAGGGTCAAAGACTCAAGCCAACGTTCGGTGATGGTTTACCGCCAGGTTCTAGAGTCGCTATGTCTGCAAAAGGTAGCATGACCACTTCTTTATTTATTGAATGGTTGAGTCATTTTTCAAGTTTTATCCAACCACCAGTACTTTTGATATTCGATGGTGCCGCATCACATCTTGACTTGACAATAGTAGACACAGCTGAGCGACTTGGAATTCACTTATTGTGCCTTCCTTCGAACACCACACATGAACTTCAGCCTCTCGATAAAAGTGTCTTCCGTGCTTTTGAACATCATTGGGACGAAGAGTTGTTACGTTATTGGGATAAATATCCCGATAGGAAAATGAACAAAGAAAGGTTTTCAGAGGTGTTCACTCCAGTCTGGGCCAAAACTATGACCATTGATAATATTACGCATGGATTTAGAGCAACAGGAATTTATCCCTTTGATAAAAATGTCATTCCTGAACATGCTTATGCACCAAGCTTCCCCACCAGAAGGGAGCAAGAAGGGGATGAACCAGAAAGTTCACGTGATAACTGGGATCCGGACGACTTTGTTCCCCTATCCTTGTTAGCAAAACGTTTGAATAATCAAGCCACTCCCGTGAAAGAGAACACTTTCTCACAAATTCTTGTTATTCCTGACATGAAGCCTGCTGGAAAAAAAATTGCGAGGAGAAAAGCCCTGAACTATAAAGCCTTAGAAGTAACCAGGAGCATTTTTTGTAGCCGCGAAGATGAAACATCCATTCCCAAACTTAGCCTTGTTAAATCCAAGAAGAAGGGTACTCCACAGTCAGAGCCTCAGTCCAGTTGCAGCGCCTCGGTATCTGCAGAACCTCAGCCAAGTTGTAGCTCTTGGCTACCCAGCACTTCAAACGAAGAAAGATGGCTCTGCGTTATTTGTGATGAAGAGAGAGTAGCAGACATGAGACAATGCAGAGGATGTCAGTCCTGGATGCACGAAGACTGCTTAGGACTAACTAAAGATGACTCTGAAGATGTTCGATGTCTAGAGTGTAGTGATTAGAATCCCAGGCCTCAATTTCATCGTGCGTCTTATATGGGCCTTATTACCTGCCTATTGTGGTATTAAGGCCCAATGCAGTATTACTGATTATGTTTTGTTTTTCCAAAAATATACTGTTTTTGTTAATGTTTTTACTCAGGTATCTGAGCAGATTTCTTTGAAGATTGCAATAAATATATATACTTTTCACATAAAATTTTGTTTTGTTTGTTTTTGTTATTTTGGAAATATAGTTACGGTGGGCCTTATTACCCTCGGGGACTTGATAGTTAAATAAAATAAACAGATCGAAAATTGTCCCTTTTTTAATAAAAAACTTAAAAAGAAACATCCAAGTTACAAATAGCACTTAATCGAATTTCCAAAATACCCAATGCCATCGAGTTTTTGGGGTTCTTAGTGATAATTACTTCTGGTAGATTCGCCACTGATTGACATATTCATATTCGAATCAAGAGAATTTTTACCTTTATGGCTAGATATCACTGACATTTTAATGAGGCAGTTAATTGACGCCACGAAAGTTGTTTCTTCTAGAATGATGATTGAAGTACTGGCGAATTATCGAGTACAATTGATTGAATAAGATTTCTATGTAAAATAGCGCATAGCACAGTTGTTGACGCTGCTGCTGTGTTATTTTTATTTTATGTTCAACTCTAAATATGATTACTTTAATAAAAAGAGAGAGAAAAACGATGATTCACAGCTTATCCAAAAAAATTTATGAATAGATGCGGTATGAGAAATAGAGTCAATATCGTAAAACAATTTTTTTAAAATCTTTACAGTTTCCGAGAAAAAAAATATTGAAATTATAGTACTTTCAACCATTACATAGCTGGATAACTGTAGTGTCTAGCGTCATTCGCAATACGCGTGGAGAGTCAAGTGGTCTCAACGATTGCGAATACTGAAATCTGATTTTACAATCGTCGTTGCGATAGTGTTTACAATAATTTTTTAGTGGTTAATGTCAAAAATAACTTGTGTAGCAACTCGGAGTTGGTGAATATCGTTTTAATTTATGGTGAAGAAAGACAACATTTGTTTTAGTTCATAGAAACTGAGTAAGACGGACCCAAATGTGTTTACACGTCGGTGGACAAAATTTTGAACAGTTGTTGTACAGGGTGGGCCACCAGTAACGCCTCGGGCGCTAGGGACCAAACGGCAAACGTTACAGAAACCTGTTTAGGTGGGTATGTGTAGATTGATTACAGCTACATTTTAAATAAATTTTGAAATATACAGGGTGTCCAGGAAAAGCGTACCATATCAAAGATATGTATTTTTAAATGGAACACCCTGTATTTTACTGCATTTTTGAAAGAACCGTTAAAAAATAGGTGAACTTTATTAAAGGTTCTGCATACCTAGGACTTACAGTGTGTGAGATATTTCAATTTTAGTGAAAATGCAGGCATAGCGTAGAAACTTAATATTTGGCATAAAAAAATAATTTTAAGGAAGCACCTCTGGAGAGTGTATTTTAGATCCTTGAAGTTATAAATTATTATATTTGTCGTCACTTAGTATTATACATGGTGTTCAAAAAACTGCTGAATACTTCTCTCAATTTTAAACAGCAATAACTTGGTTATTTTAAATGGGACATGCAGTATATTTTTAATTTGGGAGTTAGGAAATTTAATACTCTTTCAAACTGTGTATAGGTTCCCTATACCTATCTCTAACGGTATTGGAGATATTTGTGCCGTTTCATTTTTTATCGAATTTTTTTGTAAGATGTATCCACGTGTCTTTATCGAAGTCTTTACTGAATTATTTTGGGTTCTTCTTGATGACGTCTCTGTAAATATAAGGAGACAAATGTGAATGCAATTAGCTGGCGCACCTGCACATTTTTCATATTCAGTGAGAAATTATATAAATCGAAAATTTAGTAATAAATGAATAGGTAGGAATGATCCATGTCAGTGGCTACTTAAGTGCCTAAACCTCCTGTAATGGACTTCTTTGTTTCAGGCTATATAAAAAATCTTGTACACAGTGTTCCACCTATTACTTGCGATGATATGAAGGTAAGGATTAGAGATGAATTTGCCACAATCACCCCAAATATTCTAAGAAATGTGAGAATAACATTTGAAGATAGAATAAGATACTGTATTCAAGATAATAGTTATCAATTCGAACATCTATTAAAATTTTTCTTTGTTTCTTCTAAAAGTAAAATTTTCTTTAATAAATCTTTTTCATGTTCATAAATAATTCAGTTACTTACTACAAATATATTTATACAAAATTAATAACTTTTTATAATTATTCTGCTTATAAAATAATATTTCTTATTAGAAAACTTTTTTGAATATTGTCATGATAATGATAAAAGGAAATGTTACTTTTAGAAGAAACAAAGAAAAATTTTAATAGATGTTCGAATTGATAACCATTCTCTTGAATACAGCATCTTATTCTATCTTCAAATGATATTCTCACATTCCTTAGAATATTTGGGGTGATTGTGGCAAATGCATATCTAATCCTTTCCTTCATATCATCGCAAGTAGTAGGTGGAACACTGTGTACAAGATATATTTTTATACAGCCCGAAACAAAGAAGTCCATTACGAGAGGTTTGGACACCTGTGGTAGCCACTGACATGAACCATTCTTACCTACTCATTTATTACTTAATTATCGATTTATATAATTTCTCACTGAATATGAAAAATGTGCAGGTGTGCCATGTATTTGCATTCACATTTTTCTCCTTATATTTACAGAGACGTCATCAAGAAGAACCCAAACCAATTCAGTAAAGACCTCGATAGAGACACGTGGATACATCTTACAAAAAAAATCGATAAAAAACGAAACGGCACAAATATCTCCAATACCGTTAGAGATAGGTATAGGGAACCTATACACAGTTTGAAAGAGTTTTAAATTTCCCAACTCCCAAAGTAAAAATATACTGGGTGTTCCATTTAAAATAACCAAGTTATTGCTGTTTAAAGTTGAGAGAAGTATTCAGCAGTTTTTTGAACACCCTGTATAATACTAAGTGACGACAAATATAACAATTTATAACTTCAAGGATCTAAAATAGACCCTCCAAAGCTGCTTCCTTAAAATTATTTTTTTATTGCTAATATTAAATTTCTACGCTATGCCTGCATTTTCACTAAAATTGAAATATCTCACAAACTGTAAGTCCTAGGTATGCAGAACCTTTAACAAAGTTCGCCTATTTTTTAACGGTGCTTTCAAAAATGCAGTAAAATACATAACTTTGATATGGTACGCTTCTCCTGGACACTGTATATTTCAAAATATTTTTAAAATGTAGATATAATCAACCTACACATACCCACCTAAACAGGTTTCTATAACACATGCCGTTTGGTCTCTGGCGAACGAGGCGTTACTAGTGGCCCACCCTGTATAATAGCATCAAGTATGTTAAATTATTTTATTATTTAAAACTACAAATTAATTTAATTAATTAATTAATAATAACAATAGCGGCAAAAGAAGTTGAATTTGCTGATATAAAATGGGTGCTATAAAATTCTATTTATTTCTTTCCTTACGAAATTCATTCAAGTTTTTGTCCATTTTTTATTACACTTCGCCTTGTGTCATGTTAGGTTTTACAGTGGACCAGTTTCCAGTGCCGTGCAGAAGTGTATTTTTAAATCATTTTCGAAATGCGCTTTTTGATTTTTTCTTTACTGAATTGTGTTTTTAAGAGTCCCCAGTACATATATCCAAAATTTTTTTTTGGATAAGTTCTGAATCACCCTGTAGGTTTGGATGAGAAAATAGTTAAGTATACACCTAATTTCTATTAATATAACTTCCCCACTAGCTACAGTACCCTTATTGACTCATATTAAGCAAGTTACTTTCAATGACCAGTGAAGTTTACTCCTAGAGGAAACTATTTTTTTTTACTTGTTTAATCAACTAGCTGAGTCCATTAGAGTGTTCTAGTAGATCTAGCCCTCAGTGGCATAAGTCATTAGTCCAGGTCAAGATGAAGGATTCATCATTCTCCGTAAAATTTTTCCAAATACCTATACACAATTTTTTCCTGTTTTGACGACCGAAATTGAAATTTTAAGTTTGACTTAAAATCCTCAGTTTGAATCCTGAAACGTACAGGGCGAGTCGGGATAAGTGCACCAAACTCCAGGAATGATTGAATGAAACTGTGCGAAACCGGAAAGTTTCCCAGTACTAGTATAACATCTGAACAAGTTCATCGACAAGGCTTAGAAGAAAATAATTTTCAAAATAGGTTTTCGGTAAACATGTGGTGTGGTATGATCGATAGATATTTAATTGATTGGCCCTTTCATTTTGGGGAATTGACTCACAGGAGACCACTATTTAATTTTTTTACCAAATGAATTACAATTATTAATACTAGAGGATGTTCCTATAAACATGAGAATGCGAATGTACTAACTACCAGCATGATGGAGCCCCTGACATTTCGCTCGTCCAGTCAAGTTACATTTGAACGAGAGGTTTCGAAGGCGTTGGATTGGCCTCCAAGATATCCAGACCCCACAACATTAGATTACTGTTTATGGTGCTGGTTCAAAAATGAAGTGTACAAAGTTGGAGTGAACACTCGTGAGGCACTAATTCTACGTATTATTAATACTGCAATGCTTATTAAAGAAAGACATCAGGAGAGATACAGACGCCTTGTATAATATGGAAAGCGTAAATAAAAAAATCTATAACAATGTTCGCTAACAATGTTTATGAACAATGCTACTAAATTCGTATTTCTGCTGACACTCAACAAAATTTGTATTCTAACAGAACTATTCTCTAAAAAAAAACACTTTTGAATATTATTATTACAATTGAGCTTTTTTGTACAACAAAAATGTGTAACATATAAGAACATGCAATGTTTGCACGATTGCAAATTATTTAAAAAATACCTGTGGAATATTGGAATAAAAGATATATGAATGTAGTAATGAAAAGACGTTCGGTATCATATAGTGTTGAATCTGTAAGATGAGAAAAAAAAACATGTACAGATTATAGAGAAAATCAAATTTAATGCTTCCGAAAAATTAATATAACTGGATACAAATGACTTTATTTAAGAAATTATTGTTTCGGCATAATTTAAGAAAATTTTTAGAACTAATTTGAAATATCATGGTTACATCATTAACTTTCTTATTTGAATAAATGATCGATGTACTTAGGTCTTATATTGGTAATAAGGCTATTTACTTTAATATATGCCGAAGTATTGTTAAAAATTTTGACTAGCGAACATTGTCAACCATGTTCGAGTCAGTGCGGATATGGGATTATAATCAAAATTTATATTATTTAGTTTTTATAGTATTTTACATTTCAATGTGAGTATAAAGTATTTCTGTAGGTACCTTCATAAGTATCATTAGGAGTAATGGAGATAAAAAGCCAAAGTGATAAAATTTAATGATGATAAAAACTGAGCAATAGAAATAGCTCATTTAAATCTCGTAACAGAAACAAAAAAAAGCTATAAAATTACTCGATTTATTTAAACTTTTACGAGCTACTTGTAACCCTATTGTAGCCTTATAAGCATAGAACATAACGCAATAACGAGGCTTATCTGCCCTTCATTTATGAAAATTATGGAGGAAGGAGAAAAAATCCGTTACTCTAATAACCTTTTGTTTACGGACGGATTTCTATACCTACACGTATTCCAGGTCAGCGAGGTTGGGAAGAATTTTTTTAGGTTCCGGTTCCTCGAAATAATCGCGTCCCCATTCCGGAACAGCAATGATCGTAAATAAATACTGAAGGTCCTTTTGTTATGCAATTCACAGGTACGTGTATTGTGTTGATTTACAAAAGTGGAAGAACAAAATTTTTTCCAGGCTGATTTACTGCCAATATGTTACCTAAGGGTTGACGGGATGATGATTTCTTTGTGAAGTACGAGTATGTTTTATGTCAGGTTATTGCAGTTATATTTTATAACAAAAACTTGTTAGGTTAGATTTTACCATCGCATTTATTTATTTCGTGATATTTAGACATTTCTAAATGTAAATATTATGTTAAAGTTTGATAATCAAGATAGATTTTTTGGAGGTTTGCGTTTTTTTTGTTAGTAGTAGCTATAAATTTACTACAACTTACTTTTCTTATATTATGTGATACAGCGGGTGCAAACTTTCAAGAAATTAACACAATTTCTCATCCCCACTTTTTGTAGTTGTGAATCCTAACACCTGCAGCGCAGTAGCATTTCAATTATACCTTTTTTGTCACTACATAAGGAACACCATATAAATATATGTTGACAAACTTCAATTTCAAACTTAGTTTTAAGCATGCCACTGAATATTATATTAAATAGAGTAAAATAAATTGAAAGGATGGTTCAGATGTTTATAAACATTGTTTCTACTTCAACAACAGTGTCAGTGTTGATGTACAATGTTATTTGTCTCCTTTTTACATTTATTTACAGTCACACAATATGTATTAAGACAAATAAATATGTAATTTAAATGAGGAACAAATATTTCCATAATAATTCCTTAGTTATATATTTTTATTATACATATTTTTTATTTATTTAAATCTAAGTATCTTATTTTTAAACGCATGTTATATTAAACCACCATATTACCAAATTAATTATTACTCATGTAAACTAACAAACAATACCTACAATACTCAGATATACTTATGTGTCTGAGGACTCGGAATAGATGTAACAAGAGATGTAATGGTCAAAAAAATTTTGGAATGATGCTTGATGATTGTCCTGCTTGTAAAACTAAGGTATACCAAAAATTAGTTTATTTGGTGTTCTATAGGGTGTTTTATATCAAAGTTGTAATAATTAACATTATTAAAAACATTAAAAACACCTTCATTTTTCAAGATATGGATTCCACTAGCTTTAGGAAAAGTTATTTATAATGCAGTTTGGAAGAACACCATACCTTTGAGAATATAAAATAATTTTTTTGAAACTCATTTTTCCAGCAAATTATTATTTTCTTTAAACCATTTAAAGAAAACTAGAAATTATTTTTTGCAAGTTGAGTGCATTGAATTCATATTTAAATTTATACATAAAGGCTCCATCATGCAGGGGATCTACTCATCTTGCTTAACTGCGATTAGATAACACTGGTGGACATTGACACGTGATCGGCTGTACTTTATTATTGGAGATTTTTTACAAGTTTGCTCATAAAATATTCTGTAGAACATCATATCAACAAATCTTTCGTAACTTCAATTTTACAAAAAGCAGGACTTAATTCCCAAATGCTAATTAAAAATTGAAAAAGATTTTGTCCATTATATTTCTCATTACATCTATTCTAGGCTATACACACGGTATATCGGCATACAGGGCTGGAAAATCCACATGGTCCATCTGCCTTTACATGAGAGCGACAAAGTAATGTAAAGAAATCCGTGCTATAGTGAAGACGTTTCATAATTTGAATAGTCACCGCCCGTTTCGGGTTAGAAGTGGGAGTGACTATTCAGATTATGAAACGTCTTCAATGTAACCATCCTTGCCTATCGCACGGATTTCTATGACTTACTTTATCGCTCTCACGTAACGGCCGATGTACCATGGGGACTTTCCGAACCTGTATATTTAATGATTGCGAAAAATTGCCTAAGAATAGCGTTTCTTGAAAAATTGCCTGCGACACTAGCGTCAACCGTGTTAGGATCCACAACTATTTGTGAAAAAAATGGTGGGGGCATGAGAGTTACTAACCTATATACTTCTAGGAGTTGATAACCTAACTGAAACTCAGACTATTCCCATGATTGTAAAAAAAATGTCTAAGTTTAAATCAAATATCAAATTTGAATAAAACTGCTTCAGTCTTTTTGTTAATGGTAACAACCGTATGTCGAGAACGAAATCCACCTTTAAAATTTGACTATTGAACCCTAGAAGTATGGTTATTCTTTTTTCTAGTAATTTTTAACTGAAACATTGATACCTACAGATTCAACATAATATCTCTTCTCTGGCACCCACATGTAAATAATCAAGCAATATCAGTTTTTAGTACGCCGATAAGTCGTCTCACTTTTAAGATAAATAGCATGTCACCGACACCTGCGACGAGTATTGCTAGAATCGATTTTCTTCAAAGGACCTTAGTGTTCTCTCAAGTTTACTTTGCACCTAAAGATTGATGCACATCTGCCTTAGAAATCAATACATCTGCCTATGCGACATGTATAAAGTGAAGTACAAATATAAATATTCTTGGATATTTTCGTGCTGATACCGTCCCCCTCGCTATCGTACGAGTTCGACATTTCAGAGGAATGCCAGTATGTGTTTACCTGGAATTTTGATAATATTACCTGCGGTTGTGCAAGTTCATAGTGAAATCGGAAGTAAAACATCAATACAAAGACTTACTTATATTGATAAATTGCAAAACCTTTTGCGTACAAAAGCGCTATTGTTAGTGTTAATACGAAAAACAACTCTGTACACCAGGTCACCCACTGATTGAATTGTGGTCTCGTTCGTGTAGGATTACAAGTGTACACTTTTAAAGAAAATAAAAATATATTTTTTTTAAATGGACCACTTGCAAAAGCGTAGTGTAAAATGCAGAAAGATATAATTATTATTATTGTGGCTAAATTTCGTGATATCTTTATTTAACATACAGATATATATTACGCTTGACACTTTTGGTCATATCTGTCCAAACCTATCAAATTTTCTATCTTTGTTAACTTCACAAACTTAAGGAACAAGTTCCTGAGGTCATGCTGAGTAAAAAAGTAATAATATACATATATGGGATCAATTGTCAATGGTTACTGAGTTATGGCCCTTTAAAGTTTAGAAATAAGTACTGACATGTAAAAAGATTTTAAATTTTTACTATGTTTAATCGTCAGGAATAACAATAACAAAATGACGGCAAAACAAAAATAACATACATATTTACTTTGTTCAAAATGTCCTACTTCGGCATTAATGCACGACCAAGAATGGATTGGGTGGCTGCTCTTAAAATCCCCGGATTATTCCTCACTTGTTGACATTTATCAATAATAATTATCTGCCTAACTAATTGTAAGCTCCTCTCTACTATACTACATTGATGTCTCGTACACTAAGGCTTTAAGATTGTCCTATAGTTAATAGTCTAAAGGATTGAGATCTGGTGACCTCTATGGCTAGGAATATAGCTTTCATTAAGGTACCCTTCGTTAGTCGACTAAAATGAGCAGGAGCTCCATCAAGTTGTAATATCATTTGTTGTTTCATAAGTACAGGAATATCTTCCAATAGACCTGGTAATTACGTAAAAAGTTGATGTACACTTCTCCTGTCACACGCTTTTCAAAAAAGAAGGGCCAAGTTAGTTGAAAAGGTAGTTGACATTGCTGGAAATGAACCATGCGTTCGCAGATGTCGAAACACATAATCAAGTGTTTGACGATTTGACATTCTTCTGTTTGGCAAGCTCGCGAATTTCCATAACAAAACCCATAAATGCAAACTATGTCGACATACAATTGCCTCTGATTGTTGTTGAAAATGGCTGGAAAATTTACATTTTAGCGAACAAGTTGATATGCTATTTGTGCTGGGTTTCTGCGAAGGAAACTGTAGAAGTGTGGAAGAATTGTTGAACTAAAATAGTTTTATTACTGACAAGTTTGAAAGATAAATTCATTGCCTACTACTGACCTTTTGACTATTATTTTCTAATGAACACTGTTAAAATCTTGTGTCAGTTAATACGGTTTTTCTTGAAACCCATAAAGATTTTTAAAATTTAATAAGAGTAAAAAAAAATTAAAATTAAATTCTGCTGTGAATTAATATTACTATTTTTCAATTCGGTTAATGAAAAAAAAGTTCTGAACAATTTTAGGGAAGAGTCATACCCAATAAACACCTTGTGGTGCTTCAATTAACTTTAAATCATAGTCAAAGAAAACCAGTAATAAACCTAAATCATGTACCAAATTTGGTTCTTCTACGGTAAAGTGTTGCAAAGATTTTTTTTTCGAAATTAAGGGCACCACTTTTGGGGATAATAACTCCTAAGGAGTGCAAGATGTAGTACTTTATATATATTTTTTTCATATCGGGCTTCGTTGTGGAGTTATTCGCCTTCAAAGAAAGAAGTTTGAAAAACACATTCCAATTATAACTTTGTTATAAGTCGTTACCATGACAACAGTGAAATTTCGGCAAAAGTAACTCATGGTAATGTTCATTTCCAAGTTTAAACTGATATTCAATATGCCTGGATTATACAGGATTCAACGAGGTTATAATTGGAACTACCTCTATTTTGACCTTTCCTGTATACCCCTTCATTTTTGACATAACCTTTCCGGACACCTTGTATATCTAATAATTATGTAATTCATTTATTTTATGTACCTATTACCAGAAGAGATATGCCATTATTACATTTGATTTTGCAAAATTATTAATTATTGGATAAACTATTTATCATTGTCTAAAATTATTTATTTATGTCGCATTTTACTTTTTTCTCAGTTTGATTTATATTTTGCCATCTCCGAAAAAAATTTAAATATCAGTCAAAGTAAACCTTTGTACCAAAAAAATATATAATAAGGGTTGTTTCTGTTTCTAAGTGTTATTACTTATCTGAAAATTACTGCGTACAAAAAAGTAAATAAACAAAAGATATAGACTGTACAGCATGTCAAGCACAATTACATTTAGGAGCAAAAGGGTTTATATTTATATTTTTTTTCTTTCTCAATTAACCTGGGAAAAATAAAATAAATAAATAGTTTGGTAGAACACAAGATATAAGCTTAATAATTAATTTGGAAAACTCAAAAATTTTGTACCAATTACTAAATTATTGGCTAATTCCAGAATGATTCCTATGTGACCATATGGTTTTTTTCAGAAGGTAAACTACAGTAGTGATATTGTGATATGTTTTTAACACGTTGACTGCGAGATAATCTCAATGTACTTTGTCCGTCACTGTGATACATATCTTCGGGGATATGTTACAAAACTTCTTCTGTGTGCGGTACATATCCCTGGGGATATGTAATTTTTTTACATTTGACCTCTATAAAATTAAAAATAACACAATTATTGCTATAAACTTGCATGTATCTGTAACTATACATCCTAGGATACTAACGATTTCATCCGTAAAGAGATTTGAAAAGTAAAAAATAGAAAAATCATTATTTCTAACTACAAAACTAAAAACTACAGATTCTGCAACTTTCACAAGATACAGTAAAAATGTGATTATTGAGATTCGCATATTTTTTATAATGAGTACATACCCCCCGAGGTATGTACCGCAGTCAACGTGTTAAGAGTTTATTTATTTTTTATTTCCTTTAGTATTGATATACCATAATACTGAAGAGTGACATTCTATCATTATTATATTCAGCATTGAAGGCAGAAGTATATCAGTATACAATAATTGAATGACTGTCACATTACTTAACATTTCGTCAATATTAATAATTCTTCAGAGCTGCGAAAACCAACATACAACACACAACACAACTTTGATGATCTACAAACATCAATTTGTTTAATTTTTCTTTAATATGTAGGTATAATTTAATTCTTGTTAATCATTTATCGAACTCTCATTCATGTTCTTGTAAGTAAAACGCGGGTTTTGTAGACTAATGAAGATTCATACTCCCATCTTAAAATAAAAGGTACCTAATAATATTTTTAAATATCTCTATTGCCCTTTCTCCAGAGTAGACACGTAGATATATGTCAGAATTAATTTTGATGAATCTTTATCTGACACGTATGTTGTAATTGCCCCTGAACGTTAGTTACACATAGTATCCGCTACGTAATCATAGAAATGATTTATGATTCCCGCAGGTTATCAAGAACTAATGTGTGATGTCAGTAATCACAGGAGCCTAAGGAAGCCTCTTGTTTTTGCTGGCAGATGTTTAGGAGTTGGAATGTAAGGCGATGTAATAACAACACGTGTGCACACGCGTTAGACTCCTTACACACGTGGCTGGATAGGAAGGGGGTGGATCTGGACAACCTTCTTAAAGTATTGTTTAGTATGACCATATGCACGCGTTATTAATTTTTGTAAGACGTTGCAAACGTGTCCTAGGGAAAGGTGCGAGTACCGGGGGTAGTAACCGTAAGGGATGCATCTGCACAGATGACCCGATTTCTGTATAAAAAAAGTCAGTAACACACTGATGGGATACGGGAAATAGCTTAATGAAAGGGACAATAAAAAGGAACACTAGGATTCATTGAAAGAATAGAGAATGTTTCGGGTACAAAAAACTTGGTCACAATGAAACAACCATGAGCAAAAATGCTTTTTCATAGGAATCAACTTTCATTTATAATTTAGATTTTTGTTCGAAATTTTATAGAAATGTTTTCGTAAGTTATAAGAATTTACTATACAGGGTGTAACTTTGAATGGGGCTCATATTTATTTAGAAACTACCTTGATCTTAAGAAACACATGTCATAAGTTTGTTTTCTCAAATTCCGTTATGAAGACAAATTTTTTTAAACCTTTTTTCGATCATCTCACGTAAACAATAATTAAAATATTTTAAATAAGATAAACTGTGAAATAAACAAGTAATCTAACAGAATACTTAAACAGTAATAAATAAATAATGATAAATGAAATACACAAAAATAAGTAGGTACCTAAGTAATCTGATTTTTACAGTTTATAACATACTTAAAATCATATGGCCAATTTTTGGATACCTACTAGTACAGGATCCTCTTCTGCGGCATTTAGTATTTCTCACTTAATGTTTCTCATTTTCTGAGTTTATTTCCATCCAACATTAGCATATTGGCGTTCGGACCTTCTCAGAATCTTAAATGTTGAGTCAGTCTTACAAATATTTTCTTTTCGATACTTATGAGTTGGGATAATCCATCTCATATCGTCTTCTTGCAACAACATCGTTGTTGCTCTACATACCCTATATATCTTGTACATACGGGTGACACGGCTTGATTTGCTCTCTAGATTCGCCAGATTCATATGACATGCGCAACGTCCTCCGTTATCCCTCCTAAGCATTCGGATCATGATCGGATTCTGCTATATACAGGGTGATTCACTACTTATCCAAAAATGTTTGGATAAGTAAATAAAAGATGCGGCATGAGAAATGGAGCCAATATCGTAAAAAATGTTTGTAAAATCCTTATAGTTTTCGAGAAAAAAATTATTGAAGTTGTAGTACTTTCAACCAATACATAGCTGGACAACTGTAGTATCTAACGTCATTCGCAATACGCGTGGAGAGCACGTGGCCTCAGCGACATTGAATACTGAAATCCAATTTTACAATCGGCGTTGCGATAGCGTTTAAAATAGTTTTTTAATAGTTACTGTTAAAAATGGCTTGAGTGTGTAGCAACTTGGAGTAGATGGATATCGTTTTAATTTATGACGAAGCGAGACAGTATTATTTGTATTTTTCTGAAGCACTTCTATTATGGTGAAGCAAGACAACATTTGTGCGAGTTTGTAGAAAGATGTACCCAAATGTGTTTACACGTCGGTGGAATAAATTTTGAAGAGTTGTTGTAACATCAGCTATGTCAAATTATTTTATTAATATTTAAAACCACAAATTAATTTTATTAACTAATAATAACAATAGCGGCAAAAGCAAAATTTGCTGGTATAAAATAAGTGTCATAAAATTCTATTTATTTCTTTCCTTACGAAATTCTTTCAAGTTTTTGACCGTTTTTATCACACTGTGCCGCCACGTTGGTCGCATTTTGCGAGATCAGGTTTTACAATGGACCAGTTTCCAGTGCCGTGCAGAAGTGTATTTTTAAATTATTTTCGAACTGCCCTTTTTGATTTTTCTTTACAAAATTGTATTTGTAAGAGTCCCCTGTACATCCAGTTTTTTCTGAAGTTCTGAATCTCCCTGTATATTATTATTTCTTCGACTAATACAGTGGCTGAATAAAAAGAAAGAATAAAAACATACCTTTAACACAATTTAAAATATTTCATATCAATCAGATTAGTAAATATTTTTTCTTTTTATTGTAAGATACGTTTTTTAAAACAAAAAAGAAATAGTTATTTTAAAACATAAATTAGTTTTATATACAATTAGTAACGTATCTATATAGCTATTATTAAATAAATCATGTAAAAAAATTATTTTTTAACACAGTAGTGTATTTTTAATGTTCAGCGATTCGTCCGCATTGACATCAAGTATGGTGACTTTAAAATAACAAGTCGCTAAGTCATACAAAAGCAATCTATTTTTCCTAAATTATTTTCCATCGGTGTTGTGGCTAACAGTTGATTTATAAAAGTAGCAACTGGCAACTGTATAGAGTGTTTCAGATTAAATGTATTATCGACTTTGGAGAGACAGATAGTTAAATTGAGATAAATTTACGTAATTTAGTAGTTGAAGCAGAACATATTTCCATAGGTTATTTTAGATCCACTATTCTAAAATGCAATCAGATTTTAAATATATTTTTAGCAAACACTGATCAATATTATTGTACATTGCTGTACTCCTCATTATCACATATCGGATATAAACATCATCACTACGTGTACTTAATTGTTTTACAGAGATGTATAATTTCAAGCTGATGATATATGTTAAAAAATGAAAGTTCGTTACTAACAATTTGATTGTATACTCAAGAAGGGTAAAGAAAATATTATCAAGAAAATGAGAACTGTTTTCACATAGGTTTTCAAATAAACTTGAAAAAGGCTAATTTTAAATTCCAGAAAATTTAGATTTTTCTAAAAAAAATCGCAAATTGTTGAAGACTTGTTTGCTTTCTCTTTAGAAAGATATGGAGTTACGCAAGCCTACTTATCTTTAACTGTTGTCTAGTTCGAAATACATGTATAATTGAGGTTAGGAATTAATCCTATTGTTACACATAGGTATATTATTAATAAATAATTTCCTAAAACTAATCTATTAGGAGCTAAACACTGAGAGTAACTCATTCTTTGTTCTGTGGGTATAAAAAAAGTCGCAAAACGGATTTCGCAAGAGGTAAACATGGGTAAAAAGTGAGCGTAATCAGCTGTTGACGTTTCGAACATAAAAGAGTCGGGAGGTTATTACTAGACCTAGTCCATCCAGCCCGGGATGCTGTTGATCCTGTAGGACGGCAGCTGCGGCGGTCCAGACAGGTGACGTGGGCCCTACAGGACCTGCACTTCCATATAATAATGAACGTATGTGGTCATGTCAAAAGGGCATGTGCGATTTATACCTCAAATCGTAACGGATTTTCTCCGTGGGACACCTTTGCACGTCATTGTTCTACTCCTCCCATAGTTTGTACCAATTTCATTTTCTACCGTATTTACTTACTTTACTATTACACTAGCATATCGGAAATATTTTTTTGAAAAATAATAATAACAGGGAAATAAAAGTCTCTCATAAATATTCGCAACTTTTGAAATGGCGATAATTAAGTAATATTTGTACGGGGTATTGTGT
This sequence comes from Anoplophora glabripennis, assembly GCF_000390285.2. NCBI lineage: Eukaryota > Metazoa > Arthropoda > Insecta > Coleoptera > Cerambycidae > Anoplophora > Anoplophora glabripennis. Next base: position 121,705 of record NW_019416910.1, read on the forward strand.
GAAGAATTTGTGGCATATTTTTCGATTTTTTCTTTATTTATGTTGTCATCTGTAAACATAATCTTAAAAAAATTAATGAAATAAACTTTTACGCCAAAAGAATCAGTCAAGGTTTATTTTTTATAATAACAGTTTATAACCAAAAATCTCAGCCAGAGAAAAGTACACAGATTCAAAATACACGCCACCGTATATCGCTCACTTTAAAAAGTTGTTGACGTTTCGAAAACCAATATGTTTTTGTTTTCAGTTTTTAATTATTTTTTGCGATTTGTTTTTGGCTGTTCCATAGTTAGAGAAATCATATAATGTTTGTTCTACTATGATGTTTGTAGCCAACAAGGAGTATAGAGTATAGAGAATATAGAGTAAATTGAAGTACATTTTTTACCGTTCACGATTATTTTTGTGGTCCCTTTTAATTTGATTGTATTAATACTAATTTCTTTCTTCAAAATTTTGGCTGAACCTCATTGAATTATATGACCATTATGCCAAAAGTGATCACAAATGTTTGATTTTTGAAATTCTCGTTTTTTAATGTTATGTTTGTGCTCGTCTGTTCTAATATTTACAGGTCACGAGGTTTCTTCAACACAATGTTTATTGCCTTCACAATATATTCAGACAAATGTGTTTTGTATTTTGAATTGAATTTGTTTGCTGCTTTGAGTGAGATTTTTGGTTAGGCAAAACTATTTTCATAAAAATATCACTGGGTTTATGGGCAAGGGTTTATTTCATTATTTTTTATAATTTTGTTTACAGATGACAAAATACCCAATAAATAAAAGAATAAAAATATACAGAGTGGCCCAGTATCCCATGTATACTTCAGACTTTTGGGATCAAACTAAGACGATTTAATTAAATTGACTTCCATTCAAAGTTAGCTTCGTTTTGTCATCAGAGGTCATCAAAAATATTTTTATACTTTTTTTATATACTCGTATATAAGTCTAAAATACTTTGGCCGATTTAAATAAAATTTAATATGTTAGTACTGTGTACATGCCATTGTTTGACATAGTACCTGAAGAAATGAAAAAAAAACATTTCTAAACAAAAGTGCTCATATTTTTTATCAAATAAATAATGTTATTAATTTTCACCAACACAGTTTTAGTACAAATCCGAAAATATTGTCACCAAAAATTTACTTTATTTTTATCTAAAACCGAAATAATATTCTTTGGATTTCAAAACCATTCAAAACACAATTTATTAAAAAAATACTAACACTCATCTAAGATTTCTCTGTAAATTGTGATTTTACTATATTTGAATATTTGTGGTTACTCGTATTTAAATCAGATTAATTCTATGATGAACTCTTCATGATTTGCAGAATATGAAAAATCTAAAGTGTGATTAATTTTTTTGACAAAACTATGTAACACGGGAATGTGAACATTTTCAATATGCCAGAAATAACATTCCAAGTTTCTGATTTCCGCAAATCATTATTTCGTTTCTAGCTAATGTAAATAAAATTTTTGATGGCAATTAAATCATACTTGTATTGGAGATGTGCTGATGATTAAAATAATTAACTTTATTAAAACCTTTACAAATACAAAATAATTTCAAGAGACAAAAATTATGAAAGACCTAAGCTCGTACTTTTACGATAAAGTAAGAATTGTATAAGGGCCACCAGCAAAATACATGTAAACATATTTACTTATAGGCGAGTCTGTAAACAAGTACTAGCAAAGTAAATTTAATTTAAATCTGACAAATCATTAGTGTTATTTAGTAAAAAGCTAAACATTTTTTCACACTTCAACGATTTCCAATGAACAAAGAAATTTTAGTTAGATGTTTAGTTTAATCGTTTTATTTTGACCCCAAGAATATTTCGTAGTTTTGTTCATTTACACAGAATATTGGAGCACTCTGAATCTATTAATTCCCTGAAATAAGATAAAGTGAAATGAAAAAGTGATGTTATTAATGTAAAATAATTTGCAACAGAGAAAAAACTCGAAAAAACCTTCATGTTCATCATAAAACAAAAACTAAAGTATAAGGTCACCTGGAAAAAAAATATAACAGCATATTTGTTTAGAGGGGAGGATATTTACTTTTTAGTAGAGAAAACACCTCGGAAAACACTGAAATTCTGTCACAAATGTTTAATTTCAGGCATAATGTAGAAATTTTGTGTAAGTGTGTTTAATAACTAGTTTGTTATTTTTGATACATACGCAGCGTAATTTGGTGTTTTAAGATGAACTTAGTAATTTTCACAAACTGACGTACAAGTGCATAAAAAATATATACATATAATTTTTTAATTGAAAACCCTTTTAATAAATTCAAGAAACCATTTTTTTATAGTGAGATGTACCTACCATTTTCAAATTTTTCTAAAGTTGAATATTAATACAATTAAGAAAATAAAAAGATTTTTAAGATTATTATTATAGAATAGTGATGATTTCACAATATGTGATTTCACTATTAATCGCTTCCAAAAAGTGGAAAATTTAACATTTTACAAAACTCAAAAGAGGTACTTTCTGGTCTTCAAACTTTTTTAAATCTGTAGTAAAAATATTATAACTAAAAAAATATTTTACTACAGAAGAAGAATAAAATTAAATTTTAGGAATTTATTTACATTTTTAATAAGTACGTATTGCTATTTGAATTTTAACACGTGTCTTTAATAAAAGCTATTAGTTTAGATAATATCCTAATGCGGGTAAGGTATATCATTGAAATACTTTTTCGTTAAAATAAAAGCCTTTGTTTCGTAATCGATCTAGGTTATGAAATATTTTTATTTTTACTAAGCTAGATTCTGCTTCATAAAACGATGTCAATATTTCATTACACTTAATTAAGTAATTTTGATGTCGATCTGAACAGTGCAGTCACGACTTAGTATCGATATATCAGAGCACTTTAGTTATGTAATTTTATACAGAATAAAAAAATAAGAAAGCGAGTGTAATGTATCAGGGAGGTGTTGATGCGGATATAAATGAGCAAAGTAGTGCAGTAGGTACCTGAAAAATCCTATCATAATAACTTGGAAATAGGCCAGAAAGGTAAATGTTTCAACACTTTAATGTATAGTGATGGAATTTTTTTTCATTACTGTGCGGAAAATACTAATTTTGTGTCCATACAAGTCTAGCAGAGTACAGCAAATCAAGCCAGTAGGAATGACCAATTAAAAAAGTTCTGTGTCAAAATTTGTGAACATACAAAGGGATTTTTTAATTTTCACTTATTTTGGTTATGGCTTTTGTACCATTTCTGGGAATTAAAAACAAATAGGGTCCCGAACTCAAAAATTCAAAATTCCAGGACCGTATTGAGAAAATTTCTACCTTTTTAATGGCCCTTCGAAAACTTTGTTCTATATCCCGGGTGTCCGCAAAAGGTCATGTCAAAAATGAAGAGGTATACATGGATAGTCAAATAGATGTAGTACTTCATAAAAAAAAATCCTATCGGACTTGTAGAGTTATTCGCCTTTAAAGAAAGAAGTTTGAAAAAGAAATTTCAATTATAACTTCCAAGGCCATGACAACTATGAAATTTGGGCCATTAAAGTAACTCATGGTAATATTCATTTCTAATTTTAAAATGTGGTTCAATATGCTTGGATTATACAGGAGCAGACGAAATTATCAATTTAAATTTATACATCTTTGACAGCGTTGCCAAATTTGGCATTTTTCTTTCATAGTTCGATTCCTCTCTCACTTTGTCACCTGCTGTGAATTAATATTACTATTTTTCAATTCGCTCAATGAAAAAAAAGTTCGGTACAATTTTAGGGGTGAGTCATCCCCAATGAACACCTTGTAGTGTTTCAATTAACTTTAAATCATAGTCAAAGAAGACCAGTAATAAACCCAAATCATGTACCAAATTTAGTTCTTCTACGGGAAAGTGTTATTAATTAATTTTTTTCGAAATTTAGGGCCACACTATGGAGGCTAATAAGTCCTCAGGGGTGCAACTTTGTGTATAGGTGAGTTTGGTTAAATTACAACATTTTGGATACCCCTACATACACATGCCCTGTGTCGGTTCTTATACGGGACACCCTGTATATTGTAGACATATTTGCATATAAATATAATATTAAAGATTTAATTAGAAATGTAATATAACCTAAATTACTAATGAATAAGTAAATAAATAGCACAAACCACTGTATGCGGGATAAGATTTTATTTATATAGTATGTAGTTTGATTATTTACTAGCTGAATTATTAACTACAACAAAACAAAGACAAATATAAATGTAAATTTGCAACAGTTATGTATTATACTTATAAAATTATTTACTACAGTACATTATTTACTACATTACTACTAACCGCTACTACTACTACCAATTAGTATTACTACCTATACACTGAACTTGTAAAAAAAGATTTAATTACTGATTCTTAAATTTCTGCTAATTATTTGATGGATATGCGACCTATCTCTACTAAAAATCCATCTTTTTAGCTTACTTTTTAAAAGAAGTATAGAATGCATTATATCTACGACCACTACTGTAAATACTTAAAAACACACCGTCTGCGATCAATGTAAGATTCCTATTACGTACGGTAAAAAAATCGCACAGTTTTCCTAGCAACCGCCTAGCAACGGTCAATACAATACTGTTCATATTGAACGTTGCTAGGCGGTTGCTAGGAAAACTGTACGATTTTTTTACCAAGATGTGCGATTTTTTTACCAGCGTACGTAAAATAGGAATCTTACATTGTTCGCAGACGGTGCGTTTTTAAGTGTTTACAATAGTGGTCGTAGGTAAAGTATAGTACGTAATATGTGGTGTAATGCAATTACGCACTTATATAATTACGCACTCGCCGCTACGCGGCGTCGTGCGTAACTTTTCCATTCGTGCGTAAAATGCTTTTTACAACACTTATTACGTAATATACTATTATTTAATTGGACTGGTAATGCTGCTATGGCAATAGGACACAGGTATATGAAAGATCTCTGGGAAACAGACTTCTGTACTTTGGGTATGACACTACTAGTTTTCTGTTTTAAACGTGTACTATATTTAAAGTCACTACCGATGAAATGCTCTTTATACTTGCAATAATATAGAACCAGTTTCTGGAAAAATAATTGTCTTATATCAAATACTCTCAGTTCAGAAAAGAGCAAGTCAGTTGGGTAAGTAGGTAGGTATATTTTATGTCATATATTACTTTTAAAAGCCATTTCTAAGTAACTTATAATTTTTTTAGGTAAACTGATGTTGCACCACCCCAAATTAAAAGGCCATAATTGACTGAATTAATGCAAAATAGAGATGTCTAATTGTAGGTAGGTCAAATACTTCCTTAAAAAAATTTAAACTCTTAAATGTTTTATATTACCTTTTACTGTAATATCAAATACATCTAAATTAACATTAATACTTAAACATTTGTAATGTGGAAGTGTATCTCTGTAACTACAGAATGGAAGGAAATATGTTTTATTGCAGCTGATTATCAACAGTCCACTATGAAACCATTTCATTACTTTTATAAAATCACTCTCGACTAATAGTTTAATTTCTACCTAGGAATCTGCATGATATGTCATAGCCGTATCATCAGCAAAACTTATAACATCTGCTTTCGTGTGTAAGTCATTAACATAAACGTTAAACAGAACAGGTCCTAGAACGGTACCTTGAGGTACACCGCATTGGATAGGTTTTGAATCACTTACACTGCCGTTAATTTCTACAAATTGCATTCTATTAGTAATATAAGTCTCCATCAGTCTCAAAGATACTCCTCTAAACCCTATGTTTTCTAATGTATCTATAAGCTTTTTATGATTCACAATGTCAAATGCTTTGGACAAGTCGACGAAAATGCAAAGACATGGCTTAAATTTATCCATGGATTCCTAAATACTAGATAACAAAGTTGCCATTGCATCCTCCGTCGACTTACCCTCGGTAGAGCCAAATTGCTTGTTAGACAGTATACTGTTACTTACCAGAAAACCAGTGAACCTTTTTTTTTATAATTTTTTCCATAACTTTTGCTAAGTTATTTATAAGAGAAATAGGACGGTAATTAATAATTTTGGTTTTATCAGCACTTTTGTATATGGGTTTTATAATTGAATTCTTAAAGACGGAGGGAAACTCACCAGATTCAAAACATTTGTTTACAATAAAACTTAGAGGTATAGAGATGTATTGAGAAACAAACTTAATAACCTCAGTTGTTAAACCATCTGGGCCTGTCGCTTTACCTAATTTTAAACCGTCAATAGTTTGCTTTACTTCAATTTCGTTCAAAAAATATTGATTTTGTTGATTTTTTTCGTTAACCACATAATTATTATGTAATTTTCAGCTAGCTTTTTACCTACTGTTATATAATGTTCATTGAAGCTTTCTGCAAATTTTTTATTCGTTATTAGCGCACCATGTTGACTTTTTATCCGATTGATATTGTTATAATTATTATATGCTCGTTTAATTCGTTTAACACAATCCCATATTTTTTTTAGTTAGTATTATTTTCGCAAACAAAATTGCTGGCATACTATTATCTGCTGATAAAAAAACTAGTAAAGCTGTATTTCAAAATTATGTAACGATATTCAGTCAAGTAAAAAATGTTTTCTTAGCTCAAATAAAAGTGTTTGTTTTCGGTGTACTACAACTCATAAATTTTATTATCTTAAAAACACACTTGACTTACCCTTATACTCATCTATATTTAGAAATAGACTTATCTATAAATAAGTGCTTCCCCCATCCCTCTATCTCTTCGAGGCGTCCTAGCGATATAGCGAACCTTCGAGCAGATCTATTTTAAATACGATAAGAATTAGAAATGTCACAGAATTTGTTTAAATATACAGGCACATCAAGCATAATGCATCTTTATCATCAAAGACTTTAACAGTTCAAACAGAATGACGTTACCAAACATTTACATTTATGAGTCAATATTTTCGAATTTTAAATATTAACTTTTCCGAGAAGACGCATCGATAATATGGGGTGCTCGACACAACACAGTAAAATGTATAAAAATTAGGAAACTTTTTTTCTGTATTCACTACATGACTTGCTACTACCACTTGATTTGATTTCAAGCTATTTGAAAATGTCGAAGTACAGTTTTATAAGTTCTTGACATAACTATTGGAGGTTATTTCTTGGCATATTTTAGACCGACAATACTTAATGAACTAACGACAACGACGTAAGGCTACTAGATTTCGAAATACAGGATGTTAAGGTTTTAAGTAAATATTACTTTCATTAACTATCCCTGAGGATGTTAAATGTATGCTAATGAAACTGGGGTTAGTATGACACAATTAATTAAATATAAAGTCACTGAAAGATAGTGAAGAACGACGAAAGGTTCGGGAGCATTGGATGCGACCAGTTGCATAGGCCACTACGGAAACGGATTTTTAATGAGAGACACTCATTAAGAACAACATTTATATAAAAACCTAATAAAACATAAAACACACCGTAGAAATGAGACAACTCCCAAATCCAAAGCCGAAGACTGTGCGGAAGGGGGCTACATTTGAAAAAACGCGAACAAACACCCATTATCCATCGACATTGCCAGTGCGACGCCAGGGATCGAACCCGGAGCAGAATAAGAAGTCGGGCCGAGAAATGTTTGCCACCGCACTCTCGACCGACTACGCTATCGTGGAGACTATGTTTTGGGTATTTCGGGAATTGAATAAGTGCATTTGGTATATAAAGTTATTCTTAACAAAAAAAAGGAATATTTCACATTCATTAACAGATGAAGTAAAAACCTGATCTGAAAATAGAACTATTTTCTAATTATTAGTTTTTTCAAATATACATACAAATATTTTACTATACATATTCCATTCATACAAAATATATGTCTATCTAGAGGTAGGTACTTCAAATAAAATTTTTAATAAAGCTGTGACCAAACATTCGAGAAATATTAAAGAAAAAAGATAAAATTTTATATGCATAAGTTAGTTTTCAAACTTCAAGTAAATTTTATTTATTTTTTGCTATTTTTTCCTAGTATGTATATGTTTGTAATAACAGTGTTTAAGTAAAAGAATATAAAATTATTTGTTTTATTGAAGCTTCCATTTAAATTTGTTTTTATGACTAAACATTTGAAAAGAACAAATGTCATGTACCTTTTACACTACACTACACTACCATGAATTGTGTTAACTAACAATGTTCATAAAGTAGTTAGTAAAATTTGAATTTTCACTGACAGTCGTTTTAACGTGTATATCCACTGTTCAGTAAAAACATCAATGTAGGGATAAACTTCTGAAACTGAATGCTATTACAATTTTAGTTAAGAACTTTTCGGAAAACGTAATTGTGATGAAATGATAGAACTAATTAAATTATTTGAGCATCACAACTACTTGTGAAAAATAAAACAATTGGTATTGGTCAGAAATGAATTTGAAAGTAAGCATTCAAGCTGAAAAAAATTAATATTCTTCTTGCGGCATATACCTAGTATATACATTAGTAGATAAAAAAAAAATTGATTTCAAAAAATCAGGGCATCGTCTAATTTAATTTGATGTTGCTTATCACTTTTAAGATAGGGCACAACTAATCTTTAACAAAATACAATAATGAAAGTCATGTACATATATTCTATATTTTAGACTGAAAGAAATGGGCTTATTATTATTGTTTCTCTAGAATAATGTGTACAGAGCATATTAAAACTTTTATAACAAGTATACAAATTTTATTTAAAAAAATCATTCATCTCCATTCTCATTATTCAATGAGTTTAAAACCATATGCTTGCGTCTGTTGTAGTACAGTCCTAACCCACCATGTACGTACATTTTCTTTTCTTATTTTTTTTTACAAAATGTTACTGCTGCGGCAGCATATGAAATGAAATATACGCGATTAGTTTTTCAGAACTGTTCAACAAACTTTACTTGTATAAGATCTGCACCCGACTGTTTTGAAAATATGGAAATTCTAAATGCTGTTTCCAGATTATTTCATTGTTTTTTAAATTTTTGAAATTTTTTGCTTTGCTTACACTTATCCTGCACTGCATATACATATGTGACATTATAGTGGCAGTTACTGATTTCCCTTGCTGTACTAGAATAAGTATTACGTTACTGTTGCGTCATTAATTTTATCATTTAGATAAATTATTGACTTATTTGGGTGTGCTGGTAACATTTGTTTTAAAGTGGATGCCTCATGCATGTTAACTACATGCCGAAACATTGTCCGAGGATAATACTTGCTAGCTTTGATTAGTGAATATTCTAAGTGAACATGGTTTGTTCACAATAAATGGTTTGTATTTTTTATTTTTATATTATTTTTATAGGTATAAAAAATATTTAAATTTAGGATTTATTAGTTTTATCCCGAGTCCACACTGATGTGAACATTGTTAGCTATGTTCATTTAATAACGTTGTTAGTGAACATTGTTCTCGAACAATGTTTCGACATGTAATAGTTAATATGACTCATACACATGAATAGCAATATGGGATTACTAATGGCATGACATAATATTTACTCAGGGAAATCAGTAACTGCCACCAAAATGTTACATATATTAACCTTAATGTATGGCAGTGTAAACAGGCAAAAAAATAAATACTTCAAGAAATAATGTTGATAGTTCTTAATCTAGAAATAATATTTAGAATTTTAAGGCCCTGTACTTTGAGTCTCGGTTAAAGCTTGATTAACTGATCAGACGATTAGACTGTACATATAATGATATAAGTATAATCACAGTCTAATCGCCTGATTAATCGAGCCTTAACCGAGACTCAAAGTACCGGGCCTAATCTTTTCAAAATAATTAATGACAGCTACTCAAATAAACTGGCAGGTATTTGGGTATTTGAAAATCTGATGTTTATTTCAAATAATTTAATTAGTTCTATTATTTCACCAAAAAATACTTAACAAAAAATGTAATAAGGTTGAGAAGTTTACCGCGTACCAATGGAACACTGAATTTTGTTAGCAAATAGTGTGTTAGGAAGCAAATTTTAATTTAATAGCATCGTTCGTGATATCACTATTACATATTTAATAATCACTGTTCGTGTCGGTGTGGACCCGGCATTATAAATACAAACCTATGACTGACTTCAATTTCTTAACACGAAACAAAATTGAAAAAAATCAAACAGTCTAGAAAAACTTTTTAATTTTTGAAGTAGATAAAATAAAATTAGTAACCTGCCCTGAATTAGTATTCGACTATTATTGAATTCATTTGAAATCAAATCAAGTAGTTTGAAAATTAAGTCAAGACGCGAAAAAAGTTGGTTATTCCTTTATTAATTGTGACTAGGTAGGATAGGTAATTCGAAAGCTAAGGTGTGCTACTGTGCATCTAAAGAATACGCATCTGTCTGGAATTTACCTGTACGTACTTTGCGAGTCGGCTTTTATTTCAAAGACCAGTGGTTCCAAGGTTGCATGTTGCTAACCTTCCCAACTTCAACTTGTTTACGCATGTTTAATGCCAAAATCAATATAATTTCAAATAGTAATTACTAGAATAGGAACTCTTTTAGTGTTCTCTTTGCACATAACCTTCTTACTATTATTGACATCTGTTGTAATTAATTTAGATTTAATAATATAATAATAATAAACCAATATTCAAGAATGGTCCTACATATTAACAGGCTGCAGTTAAGAAAAATAATATATTGTATAATACATACTGGGTATTCCAAGATGGTCGAAATGAGAGGTGTGGTTGGTAACAAAAATTGATTCAAAATGTATTATTTTGTGATGTAAACCTGTTTCACTCCTTAAAATTTTAAGGAGGCCTTATCGGAGCAAAAGAAATTTTTATTGGAAGTGAATTGTTTTTTTGTGTCGGGTACAATTAAATAGACCTATTAGTAGTGACGTCACATGCGCCAAATAATAGGCAACCACATAGTACCTACACATTGTCATGACCTTAAATATCGCAACATTCTGACAATATTAGAAATATTTAAGAAGTTTCAAACCCCAAGTGATTAAACTAAAAGAATGATAGAATTTATATTGTTAAGTTTATAGAACAATATTGACTTTTAGAGTAATTAATAAATGAAAATTATGTCAATATGCGCATTAAAGCATGTAAGCGAAGTAGCCTCGCAACAGGATACCATTCAAGAAAAGTTTGGTGGTTCTGGTTAAGAAAATGCCAAGATTAAACAAAAAAAGAGAAAATACGCTAATGATGACTGCGATGATATATCAACAAGATCTCACCTGCGTATAATGCTATTCTTCCCGAGCATGCGCATTAGGGATAACACGGCTAATGTTAAATTTTTACTTTATTTAAATTTAAGAATATCTTTTTATATCTTTTTTTGTAAGTTTTAAGCACATTAGTGTATCTATTTTACGAAACACGTGTTGGTTGTCCTTAAATATTTCTAAATCCTTGTAAAAATAAGTTAATTTGAAATTGTTCATTTCTATACTATCTACGTCAATAGTAAACAAGGGTTAGATTCGATCTGTACAATTTCAACTATGGCAGCTCGTTGCGGGTTGCCTAAATAGGTGACGTCACACTAAAAGAGTCTATTATTAAGTGTTCAGACTTAAAATTAATGACAATATTCTAAAACAAAGACAGTGGTCCTACTTTGGTATTTTTGTAGGATTAAATATATTCTCACAGTTGGCAAAATATCAACATAAACTAAAAATTAGAAAATTATTTCTCTTTTTAATTAGAGAGGACATAAAAATTTAAAAAGTAATAAAATTAGGGTAATATGACAGAGGAGCATATATTTTTGTTTTAATCTTTGTTTTCTTCTAATTAAGTGAAACAATAACAAAAGTAACAAAACTACGCATTGCAAATGCAGTATACCTACTTAATATATAAATAATTTACATTTTTATTCTGAAAAATCATTATTTATACATTTCTAGTTTTCTGTATAAAATAACTACTGATAAACCCAACAAATTTTTTTATGTATGCTGATACGGTACCAATTGCATTTTAGTTAATTCCCTAGAAAATTAAATTTCAACTTTTTTGCCATTGATGCCGACTCCTATAATATATAATTTCAAGGGGATATGTGAATTGTACATAATGTACTTAACTCATTAAATGATTTAGTACAATTTCTTTCGTTCTAATATAGAGTTTGCCATGATGGCTGAAAACAAGTTTAGAAAGACGTTCTAATTAATATTTACATATGTATTTTTCTCAAGCATTTTCTCAAAGTTTGTATTTTATTACATATCAAGTTTTTAATATGTCTTTTGAATGTTTTTTTTTCTTAATTTATTTATATTTTGGCGAAATTTAATCACTATTTTACTAGAATGATCTAAAATAATGAAGACACAAATTGAATTTGAAATTAAACAAAATTAATTGGTGTTGACGGATGTACAAAAATTTTTATATTTATATTATTATATTATTATATTTTTACAAATGAGCTAAAACATATTTCTAAATATGAAATACGAATGATCGAGCTAAATCGATAGAGGTTGTTTGAGGACCCCTGGATAAGATAAGGGCGAAATGAAAGCACACACAAGGAAGGGATTTTCTAGACGTGTATATGTTTCACGCATCTGTCGGTATGGCACATGCCCCAAGTCGGGTAGCAGGTAATTTCTAGTGAATCGAAAACTGAAATAACGTCAGTACTATTGTGCAAATATCACATGGGATTCCCAAAGCAACTGAAATATGGTTAGCATCAAATGAACAATTTAAAGACAGACGACATTCTATTTAAGAATAAATAGTTATTTTCTGGTATCAAAAAATATCTAGTTATTTTTTGAGAAAGAAAATTGGGGGTTCCAGAGACTATTTCAATAAAATAAAAAAGTATTCATATAATGATATTCTATAATTATTTTCAAAGTGCTGTAAATTTACATCGATAAAAAATTTAAACTTAATGTTTACTCTGTGTCTACTCCTTTCTAGCATTATAAGTAAATCTGATTAATAGTATTACGATGAGATATTGTCTGCTAATATTTGTTTATGACAGTTTTTGTCTTTAACTGTGATATGAAAACTGTTTTGAATAATACATAGGTACCTATAAACAAAAATTATTTAAGTATTGCCTATTTAATATCTGTTTCTATTTAAAATATACCTTTAGAGCTTTTGCAGCAATGCAGATATATTACAACAAATATATTTTTTAAACAATGTTTAAAAATACTTTCAGGAATATTAGATGTAGGTAAACCAAGTTCAATTGAGCTATGAGCGTAGGATGCACAGTGGCAAAGTAGTGGAGTGTGGAAGAGAACTCATTTCGTACTATACCTTTTCTATCGGTTACTTTCTCATTTTACACCAATTGTGGTCCCTTTTTGATTTCCACATTTTAGGGCCAAGTAAAATTTCTACTGTTACAAAGTTGCTAGACAGCTTATTACAAACTAGTTGTGCTAGACAGTCGATGTTACTGGAATTTTTCCTATACCTCCAATAGTAGTGTTGTAATAAAATTTAGTGAGCGTGTTTTGAGATCCTAACTTAGTTTTAGCAAGCTATGCTTTGAAGTTACGATTTTGGAGTTATTAGCATGAGTACGTACAACACGACAATTTATTTAGAAGAAAGAATTAATTTGTCCATTTGCGGACATGGAAATCGTTTTAAACATTCGCTGTAACCAGTTATTTCTCTGTGATAATACTATACCTACTTTAAAATTACCAAAATTTTGTTTTAAATACCTTTTACGTACGTTTAAAGTTTCTGCAATGAATTAATCAACTGTGATTTTACAAATAGGCCGCAAAATTTACCATTTATATGCATGATTTGATAAACGGACAATCAACTATGCAGTGTTGTCAATGTTACATTAAATTCTAACTTTCCGTATGACATTGGAAGGTAAAGTTAAATAAGCATTTTGTTTAAATGATACGTCTAAGAAATTCTGAAATAAATACATAAAAATGTTTATGACTTCAGTCACACCTTTCCACTCCTGTCTTCACCAACATATTATTTCTATGTACATAATCTTGAGCTTTTACTGAGCATCATACAAATCTGTACACCAAAATCAAATTTGTTCAACTTTTGTTTACTTTTTGTTCTTACGTTTATATGTTCAGCCATATTTCCTTATCAGATCCATGGTCTCTTAGTGTTAGAAGAATACGAAAATCTGTACGTTAATTTTGGATATTTTTTGCTCTTCGCATGCATAAAATTTTCGCCACACGTGCACCTTCAATGCACAAAAAAAAATGTTTTTAATGAATCTATAATTTCACTAATCGTGCGAATCACTTAAAATTATGCACTAGTCAATACAAGAGTCCTATATTATGACTGATGACAACCGATGTATTTTTTTGATAAATCGTTTGAAAATATGCTTTATGTCCATTTGCTTTCGGCAATCATAGATATATGTTATTCACGTTATTTTATAAACTCAATAATTTTCGAAACGAACTATTTAATAATACAAAGCGTTTTATTTTATTGAAAACATATTTGCACAAAATTAAAATACCTACCTAATTCTTGCTTTTTTAATATTCTTTGTTTGTGTATTACAATCTGTTTTATAAATTACTTTAAATCTTATGCGATTATTAGTGTGGAAATTTGAACTATGGTAAGTTTGGTTATATTGTAATATTTTGGTTCCTAAAATCAACGCTGCTCTAGGTCCCATTCATTCTATTATGTACACTCTGTATATTATGTCATATCTACACTTGACAGGTTGAAAGAATACAGGTACGATTTAATGTGGAAAATTGTTTACTTGCTTCATAACATAATATTATGTGCAATTTCAGTAAGAGAATTGCATAATACCACCCATTTAGGGTGTCTTGCATTTTGAAAACGACATAAATTGATGTGACACCAGTAATGGTGTACGAAACATAAATGTTACAAGACTGTAAATGTCTGCGGTTGAGTCCATAATAAGTTAAGCCATTTAAGTTCTATATTTGGAGAACCAAATTGTGGAAGCGTGTACTAATTGAGAACTTATAAGAGAATAATAAAGAGATATTAATGCATTTCAATAAAATTTTATTAAGGAATAAACTGACCTCACGTCCTTAACAGAATTTTTACGTGGATGCTTTTCAGTTGCAGTAAATTGGGTATCATTACATTACAGTTAAAATATAGCTGATTAAAATTAAAAATCTGGTAGAAAGTTCAGTGTGAGTGATCAGTGAATATAAAATAAAGTCAATTATTGGTAGAATTTTATTTAACCTTGTGAATGCAGTTATGTTAGATAGCCACTGAACATAAAATGTTAAACAACGTTCTTTACACACATTTGTTGTGCTTAACGTCGACTTATTGGCTCCTGTAAACATTTACTTTGTAAATATTTTTAAATTAAAGACAAACTGATTTACAAGATAATGATATAGGTACCTAATGGTAAACAGCAGCTTTTTAAAGTAGTAAATTATAAATCATGTTGGTGTAACAACTTATTTGTAATTTAGTATATCGTGATTCGAAAGAAACTAATTTCTTGTCAGATGTATATGGATATATTTCTTGTAAAAAATGTTAAAATTAATGGAGTCATTATTACCTCGCCAAATGGCTAATGGCTGTAGAGTCTGATTTCAAACACTCTCTTTGACGTTTTGTATATGTTATGCTATGTATAGATTAAAGCTTTAGATATGTTCAAGCAAGCAAAAGTAATTTCCATTGTTAGTACTTTTAAGACAATAATTATTTACAAGAACAAAATAATTAGCGAAATAGAAATACACGATTTAAAAATACAGTTCATTGTTCAGGGAAATAAAATCCTGTCCCTGCGATAATGTATGTTATATGTAAATCATTGTGTAATATAATATAGACCATTTTCTTCTTGGCTGTATACGATGTAGGCGTTATAATGATGAATTATTTGACAGTTGACGAGCGTTCCTTGAATTTTAAGTACTTACTTGTGCACTGGCTCGAGGTCAAGACAATAAAAATCCTTCTTTTTAAATTATAAAACACTTAAGGATTGCATTTTTGGAAACTCGTTTAAAATTATCCACGACGTAGGTGGTTTTTATATGTCAGACAAGTGAAGTAACAAGTGAAACTCTTAGGTGGACAAATAATACAGGGTGTCCGGAAATACCGTTCGAATAATTCTAGGGGTGATTCTACATGTTAAACAATGAAGAAAGGTTCATATGAACATAGGTCCGCAAATGCGTCATAAGGTTGCTATGGCAATTCAAAGATTGCACCGGGATATAGGTTTTATTTTATATCTCTGGAACCGTTTCAGATAGACATCTGAATTTTGGCATATGAATTGCCTTTAATAGTATGTACTTTTCAGTGTTTTTACTAAATTATTATTTTAATCAGGGGCGTACCGACAGGGGAGGCCTCGATTTAATTTGTTCACATTTTTATTAAACGTCATATTTTTGCAGTTTTCTTTAGAAATTCTGATTCCGCGGTATAAATGACATAAAAAAGGTATTCTTGTAGAAAACCTGTCAGGCTAGCCGTTTTCGAGAAAATACTCTCCAAAGAAAATAGTGCATGCATGGTCGCCCAATAATAAAAATTTCTACATCAAAGTAGGCTTATGTCGGTGCTAAGTTGAAAATGGAAAAAGGTCAAATTACTGTAGTTACGGTAAACGAATTTGACATAAGGTTTAAAAATAAAGTTTATTCGATTATTATTGTGTTAATAACAGTGTAATTGAAAAAAATCATTGTTCTNCTTTTGACAAAGGTTTTATCTTATAAATGATCTACGATGCAACCTGGAATATCTGGACAAATCTGAACAAATTTGCACTTACTTTGAAGATGTCGATTATATTGTTCATATTTACTTGGAAGAAGGAAAATAAAATTATTATACATCTTTAATCGTCAGTTCTAACGTAGTGGGTGCAAAAAAACACCTACGGAGTAACAATGGGTCGTTGACACTCTTGATATTAATTTCTATATCACGACGAGTCTGAAAACAAAATAGGAACCAACTTGACTAAGTTGCAAAGAGTACCTACTCGTATCTGCTAAAAGTAACTTATTTGAACAGTATAACAATACATGTTTGCAGAATTAATAAAATTCATCAATTATAATAATTATTATTAAAAAGCTACTTCAAAAAGTTTGTCGTCATCGTTTCGTATTTCCCGAAAATGTAAAGCGTTAACTCATTTATTAAAAAAGATACAGCCTGTTTTTGACGGATTTTCTGTAATGTTGAATAACTTTTCTATTTGTGAAAACTGCACAAAATGCGGTTTTTACCTCTTTTAACTATCTCTTTTTCTACATTTTCCGGAAATACAGGAAACATATAAAAGGCGAATTTGGCCCAGCTTGTACAATTCGTTCCACTTTCGATGTCATTATTATAAAGATGCAATTGCCTTATCTATGGGGTAAATATTTTTTTTATTTTAGAAAATAGTGCGAGTGTGACAAACTATATATTTTTGAAAAGCGCAGAAAATCTTTTTAACTAGGTCATCATAGTCAATTATGATTTTCGTTTAAAAAATATAACCTTAGTCTATTAAACTGACAATTTAATTCCATATTTATCGGGAGGAAACATGATGGCATTAAAGTGATTTCTATTTTTGTGTAGCTTTTCGATAAAATTCTTAAACCGATAAAATCAGAAGATTTCGCATTTCTGCATGTTTTTTCCATCCTTTGATAAATTATTGTCCACAAAATTACACAACTTTATCCCAGTTTTATCATTTCTCTATCTCACCTTTTCCTCAGACCAAAAAAAAGACACACAAAATAAGCAAAACAGGCATTCATTAAAAAAAAAGAATCAAAGACACGTAATTGTAATTTTATAAAATATGGGTACATTTATTTAGCAGCGTAATTTGTTACCTGTTAAATGTAGGAATTGTTGCATCAAATTTGGTAGAGCTATCATTACGAGTTTTTCAAATACCTATTAAGAAAAAAAATATCTGGGGGGAATGTTTATAACAAGTATAATTATTTTAAGAAAAACTGCTATTCTCAGATTGATAAACGTAAAAATATATGCTGCATAAGCATAGGAAATTTTAAGTCAATCAAACTTTATAAGTAAGTAGTTGAAATATTACTAATGTCATAAAAACTAATACAAATTATTCAATATCGTCATTAGTGGTGTCTTCCAAAATAGGTACTTCTACTATTACACATTTGCACCCTTCGAGTTGGACAAGTATTATTCCAACCTTCTTTATCAAAACAACTATCAATAATCGACAACCAATTTGAATTGAAAGTGTGCGTCGAGAAAGTACACAGGCACGTGCAGATGTGCAATTGTTCCATGGGCGACTGGATGCATCCTGTAACGGTCATTGGGAGACGCGTGCCGGCATATTTCACATGTCCCTGTGGCCCATCGCCATAGGGGCGAGTTTCCGTACGCATACCCTCACATGTGGGGTTGCAAAGGGATGGTGTCTGGCTTTTGTGCGAGGGAGCAGGTGAGATTTGGCGCGCGCTTGCAGAGCTTTAAGTTTCATTCAATGAGATGCAGTTGATGGCAGAAATAAAGCTTTTGACTGGCTGACACCCGCTGCTGTTGGTGGATGGGTTGGAAACAAACTGGTTGGTGGTCAAATCTACATTACCGGTTTTGTTGGGTTGTTAGGTCACTTCGACCTCATTAGGTGACAAGTATTACACGTCAATGACACGGAGGCTAGAATGAGCAATTTTTTGCCTTAGAGTTCTATTTCAGTACCTAAATACTTATCTACATAAAATATTAACACTGACATGATAGACTTTGGAAGTCTTAATTTTGGTATTATTTTTGTAGAAATATGAATGAATGAATGTTGTCCAAACTTTAACGGCGAATTTTACGTTACAATTAACAATATTTCCTCCTAAAGACAATTAGTTTCCATGATACGAGGCTTTAAAATTAAAAGAAAACACTGAACCGGTTTCATTAAAATTTGTTATAAGCTTTAGTTTTTAGTTTTTTTTACATACTAAGACGTAGTGTTGGGACTGGAATTAGCAGCTTTCTTAAGCAATGGTTTTTCTTCCAAGACAATTCTAACTTAATGTATTGGAAGAATATGCATTAAGTTTTATAAAAGAATGTTTCTACTGTGTATTGTTACACTGTAAAAAAATTAATTCAATTTCACTCAATTTTACTCAATAATATCTAATAAAAAAAAATAATAAAAAAATAGTACAACTAGAAAAATGTGAAATACAAAAGATGCGCATTTTTGTATGAAGCTTTCGAAAATGATAGTAGAAAAATAAATGAAGTCCAAACAAAATGGGCGCGGATGTTAACTTTTTTATTTAAATGGAACACCCTCTATATTTAGATAGAACGTTCCCTGTCCAGCATAGTCATATAGGGTTTGCTGGGTCCATCTCTAACAGTAAGCGAAATACTATTAAAAAACGAAAAGAAGTTTTTTTTTAATAAGATGTCTTGTAATTGTTAGACCTATTTCAGGCATTTCTGTGTTTTTCCAATTACAATTAATTGTCTGAAATCCTTAAATCGTAATGGGTTACTATAAAAAAAATTCAAAAAAGTCCTTTAAATGCCTTGTTATTTTGAGGAAACATTTTGGTAGTAATTGAGTCAATTGTTTTGTTTCTGCCTCGGGAAGTTTTGGTTAAATTTTACACCTAATCATGATTTTACCTATGTAATGTCTTAAGAAACTATGATTTTGTTGGAAACATATTTTTTGCGCTCCTATTTCCTTTTAAAATCAGTTGTGTCATATTTATATTGTCTTTTTTAATATTTATTTCAATAGAATTTTAATTTTGTCTTAAGAAAAAAAAATTTAAATAAAATCGTGGAAATACAAAATTCAGAAAAATATTTACCATTTTCATAGTGGATAGGTCATAGGACGGCGGGGCAGGTAAAAATACCCTATTTGTGGCTGTGCCCGCAACAATTCACTACTACTACCATTGTCATGAATGATATTTGACAAGGATATTTCATGAACTTTTATATTTACTTTAATATTTCAAAAATTAATTTAGTTATTTAGCGATAGGTGATTTTTGGTTACCTGTAAAACCATGTGGTTTTACCAGCAACAAAGCTGCAGTAGAATCGAGTTTTGAATGACATCTGATTTATTATAATTAAATGCAATGGGTTAAATAGTCAATTATATCAACCATTAGTGGACATTTTTTAAAGATAAGAGTTCGGTGACACTGACTATTTTGGAAATTCGATTAATATATTTAATTTGTTAAATGTATTTTAGAAAAAAAGAAGTCATTTTATTCGAAAAACAACTATTTTTTAAGATCGAATCGAAAAAGGTATGAACATTTTTTACTGCAAATGCAACTTATAAATTTTAAATACCTACATTATAATCCGAGTTGTAATCATTAGAAGTTAATTCAGTAATTTTTTAGATTTCTAAATACATTCTACTTAAAATAGTATTTACAATCAGACATGAGTATGTATTTTTTATAAAATAAATATCAGTTTTAGATTTATTTTGGGTTTTTCAACTAACAATAAGTACCTAGTTAGTTTATTTTTGGCAACAAAAATAACAGTACCTCGAACATTAATCGTTCTCATGCAAATAAACTTGCAAATAGACTTTTTACTTGAAATTTGAGGACTGATTACATTTCCAAACTACTCAGTGTCGTCGAAATTCTAAGTTATCGATGACGGTGTCTTCCAATAGCTTCCAATGCTGGTTGATACAAATTGAAAAAATGTTTACTTTTATGTGATTATTTTCCGAGATATTTACGTTTTTGTAATATTTCTTAAAAACTTCTTTGTATGCAAAAAGAAGACTGCGATACTACATATTATGTGTGTGAATATTCAAAAATTAAAGCTTATAACAAATTTTCATGAAACTTCTTCAGTGTTTTCTTTTTTGTATTTCGAAAACTAAGCCGTTCAGACTGTATTGCAACATTTTCTCCTAAAATAACTTAAATAAACAACTCTTTTATTATTGGAACACACTTATCGATAATTCTGTATATATAACGCACTGGCAAATATATAAAAATACAATAGAAATGTCATTCTAATCTAACTTTAAAGTGAATCGCTTTTGAACCAATATAGAACTGCAATTTTTTGTTAGGAATATAATTAGAATAAACTATAGAACAAAACTAACGAAAATATTGTGTCATAAAATAAGCTCATAACTTATTGTTACATGCAGAACCTACATAATTAATTTCGTTGTATTTCTTTAGAGATAAATGTCCAAATTTAATGCACATTGTTAATGTTATAATTTTACAGACATTTATATAAGTGAAAAAAAAAACGCTTAGTTAGGGTATCGTTTTTATTATTCTATTAATTTTCAAGATTATTGAAGTGCACTTATTTTATAATCACTTTAATTTGGAATTTAATCCATTATTGATTGGCATATTATATATCAATTCAATTCGATTAATAACCATTATTATAATTATACAGGGTGTTTGTTAATAAATGCGAAATATTTTAGGGGATGATTGCCGAAGTTATTTTGTGAAAAAAGTTCATATAAACGTAGGTCGAAATATGCTTTGTTTCCACGATACAGTGTTTAAATTTTAATTTTTTATTTACTTTTATTAATTATTTCAAAGAGTTTTAAAGATATTGACTGGAAATTTGGGAAAAGGGAAAAATGTGCAATTTTTAGGGTGATCCGAATATTTCTACTTTCACCAGTGGCGTTCGTGCGAGAATGACACAACCATTTTTTAAATAAAACAATGATACTCCACTGACTTTTTCCAGTCTTTGATATTTTTGAAGAAATCCACCATCATTTCTGAATGAAACTGGTGAAAAAAATAAAACATATTTTATTGCAAGTTGTGTATTTTTAATTTCTCTTGATACATTATCTAGCAGGTTGCTGTCAATATTCCTAAATAAAAAACAACCATCAAATTTCGAGTCAATACCTTTAAAACTCTTTGAAATAATTAATAAAAATAAATAAAAAATTAAAATTTAAACACTCTGTATCTCGGAAACGAAGCATATTTCGAACCTATGTTCATATGAACTTTTTGGTACAAAATAACTTCGGCAACCACCCCCTAAAATATTTCGCACTTATCTACAAACACCCTGTATTTATTCGCAATGTTTTAAAACCCAGTGTCTTTATATGCTTGGTTTCATAAAGCCCTTGTGTCCAAAAATGATTCAAGAAAGTGGATCGACTTAAAAGACCATATAAAGTAGGTTCAGTTTTCTCAGTATTTTAACTTTACTAGAACAGTTCACGTACTCAACAAAAATATGATTCTCAGCCTTCTATTAGTTCCATGATAAGTGAAACTATACTGTTTATGAACTGATTAAAAGTATCAAACAGCTCAGTATTGTTTTATTATCAGAATTTATTGTGTTAACAATACATTGTTTCCAGATACGCTTTTCCAACAGAGTAGTAAATATTTATGTGTGTAGGTTTTGGTTATATTGTATTATATAATTGCGTTGATGTCTGATGCATATATTATGGTTCCGTCGTGCCTATTGTCCTTCAACATTGAAATTGTATACGGATTAACGTTTTACTATTTATTTATAGACCAATAAACCACACTCGAATCAAATGGGATAATAATAGAATTTAAGGAAATTTCTGAATACAAGGTAAATAATGAAGATTATTAAAACTAGACATTTTCTTTTTTGATGTTGATTTGAGTTGAAGTTTTATTTAACTCAATTATTGGATAAAGAATCCATGAAAATGGAGTTATCACAAATTTCTAAAAAAATTAACAATTTTTATTTTCAATTATTTCTTCAATGGTATGTTGACGACCCTGATATTCATAACTAAGATACACACCCAATATCATTGCGATAATAAGCTGCCATCGAAAAAGTAATAATAAATTATAAAAAGATGAAAAAGATTTAGTCGTGAATGATCTTGATTGAAAACAAGCGGACAACGCTATCGTACAAAAATCTCATTCGTTGTAGAACAGCTTAGGGCTAATCTCCAAGAAGTCCAGAAGAGATAACATGAGTGTTGTGAACATTATTTTTTTATCTCAGTTCGCATAAGCACAGCTTCATTTGTGATCATCTTCGCTCTACAGTGCGAAAACTGAGAGATTTTTTTACATAAATTTCAACGACGAATCTTTATTTTGGTTTCTCCTATTCCCCTATACATTTTTATTACAATTACAAATCCTCGCGTCTATTTTTTTTTATTTTGAAATCATGTAAAATAGCGTAAATCTCTAACGGGCATGATTGATTTTATTATTGACACAATTAGGTATGTGTTAATGAGAATAATGGTACTGTCTAACAACCTCTGGGAAACAATATTTGATAAATGTAAATTTAGTAAATCGTCTTGTTTGACTCCAAGAATTTGTGGTAGTTTGACAATATTGGGATGCCGACATTCTGTACAAAAGAGAAAAGATACGCTGTATCCTTAGTATATACTTAAAAAACCTAGTATTTTTTCTTGAATAGCAAATGGCAACTACATAAAATAATTCTTTGCAACGGTCAGCCTTTAGATGACTATTAATCAATTATTTGCCTCTGTTTTGTTTAACATAAATTTATTTTCATTATTTAACATTACAAAACTGTCCACTAAAAATATTAATTTACTGTTTTGAGTTCATTTCATTAGTCAGCAGAATAAATATGTATAAATGAATTATTATATTCTCTCATAAGATATGCTTTAGCTGCTAATTTTTCTGAATCTTATCAGATCAAGCTTTTATCTATTCTAAACTTTATAACAATGTACCTACCTAATTATAAAAGGATTTGCACAACTAACTGATCCTTACAATTTGTTGTCAGCAGCATTATTGTCGCCCTGTCAATGTTTAGAGGTTGTTGCTAAAGTTTGTTTCACAAGCAGGTACTTTCAGCTGCCGTCCGAATTGCCATGAATTATTCGGTGATACTGTAACAAACTATATCAATCAGTAACACTAATAGAGTTTTCAATGATATTATTAAGAATTATTGTTATTTGCGTGACTAGTAGAATAAAAATATGACATTGTTTCTGATCTATGGGAGTGTTCCTGGCTGGAGCTATTGTAATTATATAAGCGCGGTAGTTTCCTAATGTGCCGTATCTCTTCATCGGACCACATTTACCAAATTGACCGCACGGTTTAGAACGGTTTTCTTTGTCTCGCCTTTCTATCGTACACATTATTTCGGCTAGATCTATCAAGAAAATATTGAGGAAATGGCAATGATAACTGTCAGTGATAAAATTTAGACAAAGTTTTTATGATTCGAGATATACCCACGCAATTAATTACTTTTGCCTAATATCTGACTACTTAAATGTTATGGGAAAGTAAGATTTGTTTTTAGGTATGTTTCGAATTATTAAGATTCTGAAATATGTCTTCAAAGGTATAATCCAGAACCCAAAAAATGTCGCAAAAAAAGTTACAGGGTGTTAAAGTTTATTTGTGTATTTCTTGTTTTCTCCTTAACTCAGCACCCAGTTAACCGATTTGAACAAAATTTGTTGTTGTTTAGATTCTCTTCATAAGTATGCAGTGATTATGTTCCTATTAGGTTAAATCATACAGGGCGTTCATTTTACTACAACCCTTTGTGAATATTATTCTGTAACTT
This sequence comes from Anoplophora glabripennis, assembly GCF_000390285.2. Classification (NCBI taxonomy): domain Eukaryota; kingdom Metazoa; phylum Arthropoda; class Insecta; order Coleoptera; family Cerambycidae; genus Anoplophora; species Anoplophora glabripennis. Next base: position 146,415 of record NW_019416910.1, read on the forward strand.
TTTTGTACTTTTTTTAAACGCAACTATCAGAAATACGTAGATAATTTTATTCTACAGAATAAATACATATCTATCAAACGTCGAAATTACATTCAGTTATGAAGATACTACAGAAAATATTTCTTAACACATACCCCATATTGGTTAAATCGACTCCATTTGGGTGCTAGAGTATACCCTTGAAGTATGTATGTAGCATTCGTTAGGTGACACTCTGTATACTGCTGCTGTATAATAGACAGTGTCCGTCCAAACTGCAACAGAATACTGATACAATTATTTTGTGTCAAATTGTGACAGTTGAACTTAATATTCGAATATTGCTCCTTTTCGTTATATCTATAGGGTGTTAAAGTTCAAAATTATTTTCCGAATTTTTGTAATATTTTCAGTATCTCTGGACCGACTGTCTTGAAAATTTGCACACTCATGGTTTAAGGTAGCAATTACAAATATGGTAACTGTGTTGCAGTCACTTCTAGGGGGACTAGTTACACTTTCCTGCCAGTGTAAAAATATGCCCTTCAAAAATTTTGGTAAAAAGCGCTGAACTCAACCGCTTTAGAATTACACAACAGTGGTTACAGATAAAAATTCGAGTTGTAGTTACAGTTTCAAAATCTTATGAGTTGTTCAGTTTCATGTGACTCCAGAGATAAAAGTCTAAGCGACCATAACCGGGATAAGAAATAGCAGCTCCATTATGCATTTAATACTCTGGAAAGAAAAAAGTGGCATAATTAAGTAGAAAACTTATCGATGAATATCATAAACAAAACAGTCTTATCGTGTAAAATACACCTCGTCTGTAACTGGAATGTTATCGATAAAATGATTACGACTTGCTTCTTAAAACTACCTACAGAAATCTGTGTGTGAAAAAAACACAGAGACACACAAACAGTAGTCTGCCCAACGATGGTGACAGATGTCACCTTATATATTTTGACCCTTAAAAACAGAATCTACTATGGGAAATGCTCCATTGCTCTTGTGTTTTTTAACTGAAAAAGTCCAGAAACCTACAAAGTCCCAAAACTTTACATTTAGTAGACATTTGGATCAAGTTCGTGGAGCTCATTGTGTATTTAAAGATTCAATTAACCCTAGCATCCCTTAAGATTAAAAAAATTCCAGAGAATTTCCCTTGAAATCGAAAACTCAGCTGAAATTCGACATTTGGTGAGTATATACATGGGCAAAGCTCTGCAAACAAGTCTACGCATCATATTCCTCATTGCATATTTGGGTATTCAAAAACCCTTCAGTTTCAGATAAACTCTAGAAAATTACATTTCCGATACCGCAGGCATGTCTTCTTGGACATGTGAAGATGAAATCAGTTCAGCCCCTGATATATATTATGTGATAGGTTATTCCAGTTTCATAACTGAGTCCTCAACTCACACAACTGCTTTCACAGATTTCAGATCTCCCATGATAGCAAAAATATATTCATTTGCAGAGACGCGGCCAAAGAATCCCACTAAATGTACGTAAAGTTGTAGAAGATTTTGGAACTTCTGGAAGTAGAGGGTTTTTGGTGTCAGTCAATAACCGCAGTATCTGTGGATTCATAATTTAAGTTCATATTCTATTAAATAATCTCACATTACTCATTTGTATGATGTGTGATGTACAGAAGATACAATGAGCCTCACTAATTGATGCATCGACTCATTTCCAGGGCTCAAATAGACATCCACCAAATATGGATTCAACCGATTTTTACTTTTTAAACGCATTTTCTGGTACTTTCTCTGTTCTGACGGGTCATAAGGATTGATTGAGTAATTGGATACATAAAATATTTAATTCGACGAGGTCCATGAATATGGTTCGTCGACTCGATTACCGAATTCAGAATTTTTGCTGGTTTTTACGTTCCAGTAGCAGTTTTTAGCAATTGAAAAAAACTATGTGGCTCATTTTGCATAGTAGATTCGGTTTGTGGGGGTCAAAATATATAGGATGGTATTGGTCATATTGTTTGGAATAACCATTTGAACTTGTTGGACATGATGGGGGGTACAGTAATTACTGAAGATATAAAAATATTTTACATGCTATTGCACCATGCTTTAGACACCAATCTGATTGGAAATTCTCCTTGGGAACAATATCTATTTATCTGCCATTCTATCTCCACAGGAATTTGTTGTTGTCGTTTAAGGCAAGGAATAACATCCCCAATATCTAAAACAAATAACTAATATTTGGTGAACGTCCATCTGGATATCGGTTACCATAAACACAACGTGCTTCATGGAAATGTCATTTTGCTTCGTCATAAAAAATTTGATATTCACGTATAAGAAACACTGACTTGTGATACATAATTTTGATTTTATATCAATTAATCATTCTGTGATAACATTTACTTTAAATAATTTACAAACTTAGGGAACATAAAAGAAGTATATATAGTACATAGAATAAAATACATTGTTATCCAATTATAAAAATTTTAAAAGGCTAAAGCAACCGGATACATTTTTCAACTACAGAAGAAACTGTTGACAGCGGGATGACAAAACAATAATGAATAAAAATGGTATGTTAATAAGACGATTTTACTTTATAATCTCTAAATCAGTACTCTGGTGGACTTAAAATTACATAAATCAAACATACAATAACGGAACGTTTAACATTAACACAAATATTGGAATTTTTGAACGAAAGAAACGTCACAAGTGTAATAATTTACGATTCTCTACCTACACCTTTCTAACTGACTTGAAACGAATTAAATATAAAACTCAAACAGGATATACAAAGCCCAAGTTTAATGTACAAGTTGATACATAGTTTTCTTTGTTAAAATATATCTATTTATTATTAAGATATCCGAATGAAAAATTATTTATTTATTAATAATTAGCTATCGTTTAAAGTTATTTGTTTGTGGCATAGTGTTCGTTGTTCTCCTTATTTATTGGGTATTTTTCAACCCATGAAAACATTTAAAGAATTAATGAAATAAACCCTTGTGTCAAAAAGATAAGTTACGAGTTATTTTTGTGAAAACAGTTTTGCCTAAAGAAAAATCTCACTGAAGGAAAGTAAACAAATACAAAATACAAAAAACGTATTACTATACATCGCGCACACAAACAGTTGTTAAACTGTCACTTAAACTTAAGACTGCTAATTTCAATTTTACGTATTGTATAATCTGTCAAAACTCTATTTATAAAATTTGGCACCTTGTATCATAATTGAAGGAAAAAACAATAGTATCATAGTTCATAGAAAAAAAATGTATCGTCTTTTCCCTTGGAGTTTATAGTACATCTTTGTTAGACACCATGTAAAATATTATGAGATATTTATATCGTAGGATAGCTTTTGTCTTTTTATAGTGGAAACAATCGTTTTTTACTTTCTCATAGCATACCTATTCTATCAATTTGAAATTTGTCATGTGGGCGTGTATTGTTACTTTTGTTCTAATTATTTCGTTTATAAAATACCTAAATTATGACATATTATACATAACTAGATTCGTGACTAAAAATACTATCTGAAATAAAGCAAGGTTAATCGTAGTAGAAGATAAAAATCGGGATTGGCGAAATTGGAAGGTAAAGAAATGAATCATTGAATTTTTTTATAACATGTTTTGAGAATTGAAGTTGACAGTCTGTAACAAAATCTCATATATGTAATATAGTTATATACATTATTTTCATTTAATTGCTGGTACTTGAACTGATTACTTTATTATTAAATTAAGCATTACTTAAGTAGTACCTAATTTTTGTGGATCTGCTATTTTCTTACTGAATAGATCTTATGTTGCTCAGAGAGAAATGTGTATAATATGTTCCTTCGATTGTTCAGGTAAACCAAACTCATAATCTACCCTGAAAGAAGGATGCGCAGTGTCGAAGTGGTGGAATGGAGAACTATAGGTTACCTACTGCCTATATCTATCTCATTCTATATCAAGTGCACCCTTTTTCGATTTGTGCTTTTGGGGGTTCAAATGAATGTTTTTTAATTGTACGTAATTGTTCCTAAAATGGTGATATGAAGAATTTGTGCAAATATACAGGGTGTAAATAAATAAGCGTGAAGAAATGCAGGGGGTGATTCCCTGCGGAAAAATAAGGTGGGTGTTTCATATAAAAAGATCTCATTTGAACATCCCTTGTGAACCACTTAAAGAGGGTACGTACCAAACAATTTTTAATTTTTTTCTGAAATGCCAAGAAAGTGACAGAAATGAAAGTAGAAATTAGTAGACATTTTCTTCTATCGAGAAGGTACTTTCTCTTGAACTTTGTTGATTTTCCCCTAGAGGTGCAGAGGGTAGAAAAAGCCACCTTTGTTTGAATCGTAATTTTTTTCTTATTACTACCTTACCATTTAAATTCATTCAGTTCAGATAGTCTGGTTCATTCCAAAAAAAGGTCTGTTGTAATTTTTTCGTAAAATTAACGATTTCTGGGCAAAGAAAATATTTAAACTCAATTACATGGCATTGGCATAGGGTAGAAATTTTATCGAACTGTAATTTATCTAGTGGACGGCTATTAATCACGTTGACGTTTTGCAATGGCAACTTAATTGTTGTTAGTAAGGTTACAGTTATTGTTATTTGCTGATACACCGTCGTCGTTTTGGGAACTTTTTTATGCAAATTTATCAAGATGGACGTGTACAAAACGATCCCAGCAAGGGAAAACTACCACAAAATTTAAGTTTATTGCATTTACATAAAAAACCATTAATTTTCCACTAGTAACGTTAATTAGCTTCTATTTCATGAGAGGATCATTTGTTTATCAGTAAATGACAAAGTTCTAAATAAAAAATTTCTGACCCTACCAAAGGATCATTTTGTACAACGGGATGTACAAAATGATCCCCAAAAAGCTTTTTGACCCTTTTCTCTAAATGAATAAAACAAATATGTTCAAATGCAAATTTATTTAAGGCCTTAACAAAAACAAAATATATAAATATTTGTAACAAAATAAGCATTAAAAAATATTCGTAGTGGCAACTAGGTTTTCAGAAATTTGTTAGTTTTCTGCGCACTTGAACAAAACGTTCTTCTGGGCAAAATTCACAGTCATCGTCATCGTCGCTATCACTTCCTGCACACTCTTCATGTCCTTATTTGGTGCACACTTTGCAACGGATCCATCTCTCGCTACGTCGATCACTAGAAGCCGAAGTCATAGCTTTGCCTATTAGTTTTGCGCACATAATTCCGTGGCATTACAGAATATTCTGAAAGAAACAAAACTTTAGTGCAAATCAATTCCGTGATAAAAAACTTGGAGGCAAAATGATCCCGGGATCATTTTGTACAAACATGTGAGGATCATTTTGCCCCTCGCGGTGTTCCGAATCTTAAAACGTCATACCTACCTAACCTAAACAAGCGTGAAATTTCTGAACTAATATCCCTAACTTAGCCTGGATATTTATTACACACATTACAACATTGAAACTTACCTTAGATCACAGGATACAAACTTTTAGAATCTCTCGTCACCCACGTAAAACTGATCCTGCAGATAGGACAACACTGTACTAAAGACGTGTCGATAAGTAAGTTTACGTTATTAGCGGTGATTTAAAACTAATGGCGTCAATGAACATTGTGTACATTTATCCCCTACTCTAATGTATAAATGACCGATATGCATTTCGTTCGGTCTTGCTAATGGTAATTCCTTAGAAGCGTCCATAAGATATGCTGAAAAGTATCTTCAATGGGCGGTCCCTCATCATACATTGACACAATATGATTGTGGACGTCAACGCGAAGTTAGATTACCAACCAACATTGGATTAAGCAGGACTTAATTTAATCGACAAGCAAAAAAACATCAATACTAGAATAATTGCTTTGCATGTTAACAATTTGACGGTATTTGCCATCTTAAAAGAACAGTTTTTATATTTTTACCACATGCAAAGAGTCCAGCGGTATTTTCCGAACCGTCTCGTATTTTCAAATTGGATGCAGGAAATAATTGGACAAAATCCTCATTTTCCGGAGTAGGTCTTATTCACGGATAGGCCTAATTTTTCTAGGGAGGCGATTACTAATTATAACAACAACCACATATGGGCTCACGAGAACCTACATGCTATAGTTGAAACTCATCTCCAAGAACAATTTTCTTTAAATGTGTGGGTTGGAATTATTGGGGATCACTTAATGGGGAAACTTACAGCCAATTTCTAGGAGAAGGTACTCCTTAATGATATTCCTTAAGGTGTCTGAAGAATAATGTGGTTAATTCATTTTAGTATAAGGACACGTCAGTGTTTAAATGAAATATATCCAAATTGCTGGATAAGTCGAGGAGAACCTTAGTTTTGGCCAGCTCGATCATCGGATTTAAACACTGTAGATTTTTCTATTTGCGGTCGTTTAAAAGTTTCAAGACCTAAAAGAAATTGCATTATTGTTCGTGTATCTAAGATTCTCCTGGAATTTTTGATCGGATACGCAGATCAATGCGCCAACTTGTAGACTCATGTATAATGGCTGAATGTAGTCATTTTTCACATCTAATATATAATTTCTATTAGTTTTTAATAATCTATAATAACCTTGTTCACATATTTAATAAAATTAGGTTGCATTAATTATAACAATAATTGTTGCCATTACAAATTGTCAACGTGACAACCACCTACTAGATAAATTACAGTTCCATAAAATTTCTACCCTATGCCAATCATACTATGTAATTGATTTTGAATAATTTTTTTGCTCAGAAATCGTTAATTTTACGAAAAAAATACAAGAGATCTTTTTTGTTTAGAATGGATTAGGCTCTCTGAAATTAATTTTAAATGGTAAGATATTAAGAAGAAAAAAAGTAATGTTTGAAACAAATCATAGGGGTGTACCCCTTACAACCGTAGGGGAAAATCATCAATTTGTTTACTGAGTGCCTTCTCGATAGCAGAAAATGTCTGCTTAATTTAATTTCTGTCACTTTTTTGGTATTTCAGAAAAAACTTAAAAACTTTTTTGGCACATTCTTTAAGCGGTTGTATCTTCACGGGGTTCAAATGAGATTTTTTTATATGAAATACCCACCTTATTTTTCCACAGGGAATCACCCCCTATATTTTTTAGCTCTTATTTATTTACACCCTGTTTAACTTAGTAAACTGACTTGTAAATTGTATCTTAATCGTGGCAATTCACTAAATTTGCATTTTTTACAAAATTATATAATCGAAGATGGAAGAAACTGAAACTGTAGTACGGGATGCACTTCTTTGTATTGTGCATACCTATGATCCAAATGGTTGTTCTTTAGATGAAGCGTTTGTTTCTTTTATTTTTTCCCAACTGTAAAATTTTAATTGTTGCTTATAGCTTACGAGATAGTCCAACTTCTTTGGATAATTGACATGATTAACATTGACATTATCATGACTCACTCACTGTTGTTTAATCCCAATTTCTCTTAAATAACGAATTAATCTTTAAGAAATGTCCTTGCATAGTTTCGGATATCTTTCTGCATATCGTGTAAGAGCCAAATTAGCTTTACAATTCCAATTAAAAAATATATGTTATTTAATTGCCCTTGGCACAAAATGCGTGGTTCTAGTTTGACAATAATGAAAACGAATTGCAGAAGGCTAAAATCACAAATTTCCAGCATATTCAGTTCTCTCTCATTAAAAAAAGTCCATATTAATATTAAACATTTAATAATAGCTATCTTAAAATTTCGATATTAAATTAATCTAGTTTCTAAAATTGGTCAAGTAAAATAAGAAAATCTTTGACCATAAATCTTACGAAGATCTGTGTTTCAAAATACACCAACATTTTTTATGAATGCCGAGCCCTAAACGAAGCGTAAACAAAAAGGCTCCCATCGCGTATCCAAAATGGTTAAGGTATTTCGTAAGCCAAGCGCTACATTTTCAAAATTGATGTAACGCTTGTAGAAAACTCGTGATCTAAAAAAAGATAACTTTGGAACATAGGGAGATTTTAAGGGGTGTCGATATTTATTATAACCCTCCATTCGCACTTCAGAATACAGGCTAGTTATTGATAACATTATTTTTTTTAATTTTAACTAAAAAGATGCATGATTTACGTCCTATTACTTGTGCCCATAGAATTTATGGTTATCCAGTGTATTTGTAATACCTTTAAGAGGGTGAATCAAATCATTTGGGTATAAGTATACCCTTATCTCAATAATGGAGAAAAAAGTTACAGTATTTTCTGAACAAAAATCATCAATGCTGACATAGTATTCTAAATGTAACCTAGGCAAATTAATAAAGTTAAGAAAAATAAAAAATGAAGCTCAGCATCATTGTTGCACTTTGCCTAAAACTAAATGCTTCGGCGTGAATCTATAAACTACAATCCTGGGCACTGCACAAACGTCATGTCGCTTTATTTGAATTAACATTTTGGCCCCCTTACATCAATCAACGTGGCCCACCAGGCATTTACCCGGTTGTCCTGTAAAAGAAGTCTAAACTGATGACGTGGCAGCTAGCCCTCAGATTGTTATTTCTTAGTTAACGTAGGATTCTTCGTGTTTCCGGCGTCTACGTGTCTAAATACTAAATATATAACGTTTCAAAATATGACCAAAATTAAATTTCTTTCTATGTATCTACGTACATAGCGTACATACGAGGTGTGGCTATAAAATAACGAGACTGATGCAACTACAGACGACCTACACATGCACCAAAGTCGTACGACCGACAGCTGTGTAGCGTGAAGCCTCGTGTTACGATTGCCGCCTTTTCCGTGTCTGCAGATATACTAGTTTGGCCTTGGTCTTCGTTTGTATAAGATCTATTTTTTGGATTTGTCGGAAAAATGATAAGTGTTGTAATAGAGCGACTAGTTGTCGTGAAATTTCATATGAAACTTGGAGAAACCGCTACTGAAAGTTATCTTTTAATAAGAGAAGTATATAGCAATTAATGCTTATCACGTGAGTGGTTTAAGCATTTCCAATATGGCCGAGAAGACATTGAAGATGACGCCTTTTCACATTAAAAACGCAAAAAAATATTGAAAAAAAAACGCAACTCTGCTTCGATCTGACCGTTGGTTAACTATTTGTGCCATTGCTGAAACTGTAGGAATTGACAAAGAATGCGTAAGGCAAATTTTACACGAGAATTTGAACATGTAAAAAATTTGTGCGAAAGTGGTGCCGACTATTCTCAACAGTCGAACAAAAAGAAGCCCAGGAAAATATTTGTACTGACACTTTAAATGCCATCGACCCAAACTCCTTGGAAAAAGTGATAACATGCGATGAATTTTGGTTTTTCATTTATGATCCAGAAATTAAGCGTCACTCCATGCATTGGAAGAGCTCAAATTCACCGAGGGAGGGCTTGAATCAAAATTCAAAGCTGATTGTTTTTTTTTTTTCAATATCCATGAGATTGTGTATCTTCACTTGGTTCCTGAAGGTCAAACTGTTAATCGTTACTGCCTCGAGGTTCTTGCTAAACGCTGTGAAAAAGTCAGAAAAGTAACACGAATTGTAACCGCTTCTACAATTGTAGTTCTATGTACTACAATTTATTGTGATTATAGTTCCAATCACAATTTGTAGTAATATTTCACATAGTATTATGTTTACAATTTTGTAGTACGTAATAATGTTCAAACACTATTTTACTGCAATAGAAATGTTACTAAGTACTATACAGGGTGATTCAGAACTTATCCAAAAAAAAAAAATTCTGGATGTATAGGGGACCCTTACAAATACAATTTTGTAAAGAAAAAATCAAAAAGTTCAGTTCGAAATTGATTTAAAAATACACTTCTGCACTGCACTGGAAACTGGTCCACTGTAAAACCTGACCTCGCACAATGTATGGCGGCGTGATAAAAACGGATAAAAACTTTCGCAAGGAAAGAAAAATGTAAATAGAATTTTATCGCACCTATTTTATGTCGGCAAATTCAAATGCGTTTGCCTTTATTAATTATTAATAAAATTAATTTGTGTTTTTAAATAATAAAATCATTTGACATACCCGATGCTGCAACAGCAATTGTTCAAAATTTTATCCACTCACGTGTAAACACATTTGGGTCCGTCTTACTCACTTTCTACGAACTAACACAAATGATGTCTTGCTTCACCATAACACAAATACTTCACCATAATACAAATGTTGTCTTGCTTCACCATAAATTAAAACGATATCCATCAACTCTGAGTTGCCATACACGCAAGCCATTTTTGACACTAACTACTAAAAAACTGATGTAAATACCACAGATAACAGGTAAAAACTACCGCAACGACGGATTTCAGTATTAGGAGTCACATGGCTCTCCACGCGTATTGCGAATGACGCTAGAGACTACAGTTGTCCAGCTATGTAGTGGTTTAATGTGCTATAACTTCAATAATTTTTTTCTCAGAAACTATAAGGATTTTACAAAAATTTTTTTTACAATATTGACTCCATTTCTCATGCCGCATCTATTCCCAAATTTTTTTGGATAAGTTGTGAATCACCCTGTATACATTGTTGTACCGTTTACTAAAAGTTTTGTGCATTTATTGACACAATGTTTTATAAATATGTCTATTAAATATATTAAAAAGTATCAATAAATTATGTAAAAAATACACATTGATAATAATTTTTAATACACTGTTATGTAACTTGATACATAGTAGGTACTGTAATTTTTTCAGAATTCATTGCTTTAATTACTATTTTAACTTGCTAAGAATACTATTTTATATTTTAAATTTTACTAAAATACATCTGGAGGGGAAGGGGGATTATTACCTAACCAAAAGAATCGAATTTGATGCAGTTCATATCCATATATTTATTATTAACAGTATTAATAATACATTTCTATTATAGTCCAATCAGTTGGAAGTTTTGCCTGTGAAGTTTTAGGGGAGTTTTGAAAATTGGTATATTTATAGATTTTGACGTGCTCTTTCTGAATTTTTACTTTGCCACCTCTTTTTTTTCCGGAAGTAGCCGCCATATTGGAAAAATGACGCTTCAAAACAGTTTTTCGACGATATTTCCTTTCCGACTCACTTTACGGTGAAAACAGTTATGTAATAAACTGAACTAGAGATCATTTTCTATAATTTATGTATCAACCTTTTTTCTGTGAAATGGATAGTTTCGGCGTACGAGCGCCGCAAAGTCTACTCCTTCACGCGTATTGGCCAACAATCTCACTTCCACACCACCATGAGATAGTTCCTGGCACTTTTTTTTTTTAGTGATAGCCTCAGCAGGCCTAATCCACATGTGATGCACTGTTGACTAAATTTAATTCTCCTTCGCTTCGTTATCCCTGATGGACCAGGTTTTGCGTCTTCAGAACTGAGCAAAACCTTACGGATAGGAAGTTCTTCTAAGTTATCCGCGATAGGGTTCTCTTCTTCGACTTCATCACCTTCTTCCTTGATTTCGTCGAAGGTTTGCTGAAGAACTGTCTCCGTATCTTCCTCTGCATCACTGTCTTGTAGATTAATATCTAAATTGTCGCAGGTACCTACCGTTGCAATTCGCGCAGATAACGGAGCACTTTAGTCCAGCCTTTCTGCATCCACAGGCTCCCCGATATCCTTTTTTACATTTGCAAGAAATTAGTTTTAGCAAGATTGATGGAGCTGGGGGCTCGAGCGTGGTGACAGGAATTAGCCCATTCTTGCTTTTTTTCCATCCCCATCGCTCTGCATTTTTTCCCACTCCATACCACTGCTGAACCTGGTGATAGGTTCGGAACGAATGTAATATTAAATTTATTTAAAGAATTTATTAAAGAACCACCGATATTTAAACGAGCTCGTCCGGGTATTTAAAAACCCAACTGCTGACCCGGAAAGCATTGCTGAAGCTGGAGAACACTTCCTCCTTGCATTGTACGGTTACAGTGTCGTAAAAAGTATGTCCGTTAAACACCTACAAATATACATACTTCACGAAGTCGCATTTAAAAATAAATTTAATATTGCATTGCTGCCACCGACAAAAGCAGCAGCACGACAACATTCGTTCCTATCACCAGGTTCAGCAAACCTTCGACGAAATCGAGGAAGAAGGTGATGAAGTCGGAGAAGAGAACCCTATCGCGGACAACTTAGAAGAACTTCCTATCCGTGAGGTTTTGCTCAGTTCTGAAGACGAAGAACTCGCAAAACCTGGTCCATCAGGGATAGCGAAGTGAAGGAGAATGCACTAAATTTAGTCAACAGTGCTTCACATGTGGATTAGGCGTACTGGGGATATCACTACAAAAAAAAAATGCGCCAGGAACTCTACATCATGATGGTGTGGAAATGATTTTGCTGGCCAATACGCCTGTTGGAGTAGACTTTGCGGCGCTCGTACGCCGAAACTATTAATTTCACAGAAAAAAGGTTGATACATAAATTATAGGAAATATTCCCTAGTTTAATTTATTACATAACTATTTTCACCGTAAAGTGAGTCGGAAAGGAAATATCGTCGAAAAACTGTTTTGGAGCGCCATTTCTCCAATATGGCGGCTACTTCCGGAAAAAAAAGGTGGTAAAGTAAAAATTCGGAAAGAGCACGTCAAAATCTATAAATATACCAATTTTCAAAATTCCCCTAAAACTTCACAGGCAACCCCCTTTTTGAGCGCCAACTGATTGGACTATTAAACAAAAAACATTGATACATCCATATTAATTTTAAAACAAACAATACACTGTCAACACGAAAATATTAAAGATATTCATTACGTTTTTATAAATGTTTAAGTATCAACAACTGATGATATAAAAAACGTACCTATATATAATCGATTTCAGAACTAAATTTTTACATAAAGTTTGATAACTTGCAGTTATTGAATACAAGTATCACTTCTTCCGTGATATCGAACTTCCTACAAATTTACATTAAATTCTAGGTGGACAGATAATGAAATACCTAAAGCTATGGTTTGTTAGAGATGTAGGCGACGCAAAGCAGACAGTCAGTTGTGCGCGTCGGACTTACGTTGAAATCTAGAACACAAGAAGATACGTAGCTGGTTTGTTAGAGTCTGCTCAGGTGGACTGACGGTAGGCAGAAAATTATGTCCGTCGTCGGTTCAGTCGAAATCAAATTGGATTTGATTTCAACGCAGTCGTTCAGTTGAGCGCACGGCGTACAGTGCTAAAAAAGCATTTATTTTTAAAGAATTTTAAAATGGCAACCAAGTTTTCACCAGAGGAAGACGAGAAATTAATCGATCTCGTACGAGAACATCCCCCATTGTATACCGTCCCTTCCAAACGTCTGTTAGAAAATATTCGATCTTCACTTTTATTTTGACGACGACAACTAAGTAAATTTAAAAGATCTTTTTCATGGTGTTTTCTATAAGTATTGACAGCAAAAAATATTCAACCATTGTCATGAAAAAAAAATTTTTGCCAAAATAATAATAAATATTTTCGTCTGCACTTATCAGCATACAATCACAAGCACTAAATCTAACAAAACACCCTCCATCAAAACCGATAAAGTTGAAAGCTACAGATTCTGCTAACCGCGTATGTCGTCTGCGACGCACAGTTCTAACAAACCAAAGCTTAAGCAGTACTTACCCTGGAATTGTTCTACATATGATTTGAATCCTCACGATATTAACAACTGCTCAGGGGTCATTTCCATTTCTATGATTTAAGTAAGTACGAATTAGTTTGCTAATACGTTTATATACGTTTATTATTAACAGATATGATACTGGTATTATATACATTATATTATTTCTTTGTTCTTACGTTGTTTGATACTATTGACAAATGAAAATCGTTCATGTCATGTCCAATATGTACAATAAAAATGCAATACTATAAAACTTAAACTTACCTCTCGCCTCACTCTTCGGAATTTGGGAATCGATTGTAGCGTGTACCTACGTGCTGCGTTGAGGTTAAGGTTGATACCTCTAGCTCACGGCGTGATTTACTGTTCCAACCTATACGCATGATCTGCAGTCACTACTTTAACACAATTTATAGTAAATAAAACTATAATTGTGTGTCTTTAATTTTGGTAACGATTACCACAAGCGTTGTATTAATACAATCTATAGATATTGTGTCACGCTCCGTACGTCCCTTGTAAGAAAAAAAAAAATAAAATTCAGGACTATTGAAGTAGATCTATTTAGTTCTAACCCACACCAAAATAGTCTATAGTAAGCAAACTTTTAATTGGCGAAAAGGTCCAAATTGTAGCGTTACACTTACAGGGTACACTTCTCACGGTGGCGTATCCGCGGAAGACACTCTTGTCTTGCGTGTTTCGACGAGTTGCGACGGATGATCACTGTGGAACTCTCGTATCAACGAAGCTTAAACAATTTTACATTATTTTTTTTTTAGAAAATCTCTTTTTTGAAGTTTCTCTCTGTCACTCCTCAATCATCAAAAGCATTCTTGAAAATCCGACGAAAAGTTTTTGGAAATAGATTAATATGCAAAGAAACCTAACTACTACTAAACGATATAGTGGGATAGATGTAGATGTCTCAGAAAATCGTGTTTTCTGACAATTGTTATTCAGCACTATAGCAACATTTCAAATTTTACAATATATGATTTAATACAAAATATAGTAAAAAATAATATACTTATATTAAAATTTACAACAACCCAATTACTACATAGGGTAAAGTGGTGAAATACGCCCCAGCGGGGAAAATGCCCCACTGCATCAAAGTACAACTTCTGTGTCATAGATGGAAGCACTAGTTGTAAATGTGCAAGCAGACAGACATTACTGACGATGTATAAATGTTGCACGCACATTGAATCTGTTTTCTGTTTTAGAAAATAGTTTTTAAGTGAAAATATAGTTTAGGAAGTCAGCAAACTTTGTGGGTGAGTTCCAACATTTATTAATTTCACTTCAGCGTAAATGTTTTTGCAAAACCTGACTGTGTTGTGGGCAACTGGTAAACATAACCTATCAAATACACTGTGCACCGCATTGTTGGTGCATTTTTCTAGTTCGGTGGACTGCTGGGGCCTTTTTCACCAGCATTTTTTAAAAACGCCCCATCAAAACCAGGCAAATAAGCCCCACGTAGAAATACCTTTTTCAACATCGTTTTTCTATATTTTAGTATACAAAATGGGGAAAAAATACGTGAGGAAAACAACAAGAGCCAACTGGAGCGAAGAAACTTTAGGAGAGGCAATGGAAATGATATCTACTGGTCGAATGGGCACCAACGAGGCTAGCAGAGTCTATGGAATAGCTTCGCGTACCATCAGAAGGCATTTAACAAAAGCAGATGCAAAAGTACGTTTGGGGCGTTGTCCAGAGTTGGGGTTTCAGCATGAACAAAGACTTGTCAAGCACGTAAAAGAACTGGAAAAAGTGGGTTTTGCACCCGATGCTGCTAGCGTGAAAAAAATGGATCAGCTGGTGATGATTGGTTTCGGGCATTTCTGCGCCGCAATAAAGAGCTTTCAATACGCAAGTCAGAAGGTCTGTCTGTAGCCAGGGCCAAAGGTATGAACAGAAATGATGTAAAAAATTATTTTCAATTGTTATTGGAAATTCTGACTACGAATGATTTGCTTCATAAACCTGGAAAAATATTTAATGTCGACGAGACGGGAATTCAAGTCAACAATAAACCGGAAAAGGTAGTGGCAACAAAAGGTGCCAAAGATGTTTATTCGATAACCAGCACCGAAAGAGGTGAAAACATTTCTTTGATTGGCTGTTGCAACGCAGAAGGCTATTTTATGAAACCTGTTTTAATATTCAAGGGAAAAAACAGGAAAGAAGAGTTCTCTGACGGACTTCCGCCTGGTTCCGACGTATTTATGAACCCTAAGTCGTCGTACATCAACAGTGAATTGTTCCCCAGATGGTTCAAAGATTATTTTTTGCCAAAAAAAGGCGAAGGAAAAGCTGTTCTGATTCTGAACGGCATGCTTCTCATTGCAATACAATCGAATTGTTGGATTTAGCTTCAGAAAACAACGTGGTGTTGTTATGTTTGCCTAGCCACACTACACAAGCCCTACAACCACTTGACAGATCATTTTTTGGTCCCCTAAAAACCTACTTTTCCCAGGAGGCCAAAAACTGGATGATACAACACAAAAACAGAAAACTCTCTAGAACAGTGATTTCGTCATTGATTGGCAATGCATGGGTTAGAGCAGCAACTGTAGCCAATGCAATCTCTGGCTTTAAGGCTTGTGGAATTTTTCCCTACAATCCGCAAGCTATTCCAGACCATTTTTTCTCCATTTCTGACGCAGCAACAGCAGCGGTAAATAAAGAACATCTACAAAGTATTAGAGACTCACCCGTGGCATCCACTTCTACAAAGCAGTTAACATAGCGAAACTTATCAACCCCAACACCCATGGCATCCACTTCTACAAACCAGGTGAACCAACAAACCTTTTTAAATCCAACCCCTACGACCTTCACTTCTGAAAATCGGAATAACCAACGAACCTTATCAAATTCAAGTGATGATGATGAGGAAAAAGAGACGTCTTCAAAATTTCTTCGAGAAAGTAATCCACTTCCTCTTATTCCTTTAGACCCCCCAAAACGAAAACAACATGCGTTAGAATTAATTAATCTCCAATAAATCGAGTAAAGAGACGCCTTCTTCAAGAGAAAAAGAAAGTTGGTCCTACTAAAACTGGCGCTAAAGCAAAAAGTTATGCCAAAGCTGCTACATCTGCAGTTGGTCATAACAAGAAAGAAAGATCAAAGCAAAATGGAAAGAAGAAGAAAGGAAATTACAGCTCCTCTAGTTCCGAAAGTGAACCAGAAATGAGTCCATCTGGCTCTGATGAGCTTTCTGATGAAGCAGAAGATTGTTGCATCCAATGTGGTGAATATTATTATTCAACCAAGTCTCGTGCTGACTGGATTCAATGCACAAAATGTAGAAAATGGCTCCACGAAACTTGTACGAGCTATGGAGATGTGTGCAATAGATGTGGACCATTCCCAAAAACGAAAACCAAGCAATTAATATAATGTTTTGCATCGGGGCGTATTTGACATGATTACAGGCGAAAACGCCCCACCTTGACTTAAAAAAAAATAATAATTTTAGAATGTAGATGTTTAGTTTTCCAAAGATTTATTTTTTTTAATAGAAGAGTACTTATATTTTGTTATACTCATGAAATAATATATTGAAATACATTACTATTTTTGAAGTTACAATTTTTTTTCAAAATGTGAGGCATATTTAACCACTTTACTCTACTTCTGCATTTACCACAATAACCTACTTATGTAGTTTACTATATTTGTAGCTTATTCTACTACAAAATTGTAAGCACAAATTTATAGTAACTGTTTCAGAAGTATTTTTTTCAGTGTGTCAAGACGTTTCTAGCCAAGTGTAACTTCCTAGTATTAGACCATCCGCCTTATTCGCCTGACCTGACACCATGTAACTTTTATCTGTTCCCCAAGGTCAAATTTGCATTAAAAGGAACAAGATTTCAGACGGTTGAAGATGTGAAACCAGCTCACAGAAAAAACTTCCAGTTTCGACTAATGGAAAATTCACATGGTGCGGTGTAGGGATAGAAGAGAAGTGGATATTGTAGAGGACAATAATAATAATAAGTATGTGTAAAAAAATAAAAAGTTTTACAGCATCTGACTCGTTATTTTATTGCCACACCTCGTATAGTAAACATTCTACTTTTAATACAGTCTCCTTGTAGCCCTAGCATTAAACACATACGCTCTATTCCATACTGATAATCAAAGGCACTGTTAAACAGTAACAATGCAAAAATAGCTAAATGACTATGGTGCCTACTTTATATTACCATGTATTGCATCAAACCTGATATCAAATGACCTGTATTAAGGCTGTATTGCTAATAATGAAATTATTTGATAGGCTAATACATTGCGATACATCTGAATAGCTTAAGGCGTACAATATTTGAAACGTAAATTACGCCTAATTTTATAAATTATACTCAAAGAGTTTGTTATTATCTGCAGAAAGTAAAACCAATATTATAATTAAATTTTATTGTTTTGACATAACTACTTAATTTTCTTGAGTTTTAGAAAAACTGTTATGCTTTCTGAGCTTATAATAATTATGTAATCACAATTGAGCGGGTAAAATATTGGGTAATTTTAAGCTATTTTAAACTGTTATGCTCATATTGCGAATCATATTTTATAAGTAGGGCTTTTAAAAATATATTTAGCACTTAAGTAGGTATGTCTTTATTTTTTGATGAAGTTTGCGTTTCAGAACGATTTTTCCATATTTTTAGCAACTGTACAGGAAAATACGCAATCAGTTCTATGAGTCTTGTAGACATACATAAATGATTCCAGTTTACGATTCATCAGTGGTGTTAGGTAATTGCGTTGCAGTTTCGTTGCTATTAAATTAAGTATAGTTGCATGTAGTTTTATGCTTAACTACAATCAGCCATTGACCGTTAGCAGAATTAACAAAATTATTGAGAATAAGTTTTGAGCATTTACTATGGCCTTCAGTAAGAAAATAAAGCAAGGCAGATTTGCCTATAGGTAAAAAGAAAGTTCGTAATTTTGATTTTGAAACATGATAAAATCCAAATATGCTGTAAGTATTTTATGTTGAAACAGGTTGCTTTGAAAAAAGTGTAAATTCATACGGACGGCGCGCGGCAGCAGCGGGTCTATTGCCTTTTGTTTTTGAGATACAGGAAGTCAAATATAACTTTTAAATAAAATGTTACCTGCGTCAAAAAAATATTACAGTGCAAATTTTTTAGGATACATTATAGAGAGCCAGAGAGAGACATTATGCCTTGTAGAGGTAGTGAATTGAATTTTTAGTTTTCTTGGATGAATCAAATAAAGTTGAATTTCTTATCTCAAATTTGTATCACATAAATATCAGTTGAAGGCAATTTTTGTCCTAAATTTCTCGTCGTGCTACCAGGAGAATGGCTGTGATAAGTGATAAGTGATGTCCACATAATTTTGAAAAAATTATTTCGTCAATATTTTTATTCAAATTTTGTAGTCCTCTTTCAATAACGAACAAAAAAAATGTATCTTTGCATACTTTTTTCTAAGTCTTAGGCCCGGTACTTTGAGTGTTGCTTAAGACCTGATTAAGTAATTAGACGATTAGACTGTGTGTGTGTTTATAAAATAAATCAGTATATGTACCGGATGGTCCAAATTGATAGGTTTTCAAAGGTTACTACGAATCTGTCACAGATTGAGTAAATCTGATAGACGCTCCCGGAGCTCTTTTTTCGAGAAAATAACAATGCCGTAAACAGCATATCTTTTATCTGTTACCGTTTTCAAGCTACATGGCGTTTCTCGATTTTTGGCTAAACCGACTGGTACCCTTTTCTCGTTTCCTTTAAGATATCTTAAAATGGTTTGAACATTCTACAGCCACTTTATAAAAATACATTATAATATATTTAGTTTTTGTGATATGACCACAACTTTTGTTTTTTAAATGGAACACTCTAATTTTATTTGAAAAACGGAAAGAGGGGTAAAAATGCATTCCAAAAATATATAATTTACTTTGTTTTATTATTTTTTGTGTAGACTTGTAGAAAATATAAAATTAACATTATTAGACACAAGTCAAATTCTGATCTTATAGGAACGAAATTTATATTTTTAAAGTATTCTGAGGGCCGTATTCGGTTTAACTGCACGATGTACTTCTATTTGTCTAGATGGTGTATTAGAATTTTGTCTAACACACTGTAGAACACTATATTAAATTTGTGAATATATCAATGAGATCAAACAAAGCAATTTACTAAAAGTGCACCAAGAAGATTAGTATATTGTGGGTTTGCCAGTTATTTAAATTATAAATATTTAAACTTCACTTTACCATTCAAAAAAACTGGTAGCCATGTGTCTGGGACCACCTGGTTATATTTCTCTGGGTAAATGCCCTCTTCTCTGTGGTCCTGTTCTTCCGGAAGTAGTCTTTTAACTTATCTTAGAGTAAATAATAAATAAACATTTGTTAATTCAGCAGCAGCTCCCACTGAACTGCTGATATTTAATTATAAACATTTGAATTATTTGAAATGTTATGTAATCTAATTTATCAGGTATCAAAATGTTTTAATTTCAAGTAAAATGCAATAAATTTATAACTTAGCTGCGGAGATTTTTGTAATACAGTATGTTCTGTTAATAACTAGACACCTCCTTAACTGTTTTTTTAGCTCACTTTCTTTTTATTAGATAGATATCGTACAAGCGTGTTACAAGCATGTCCGATCAATTTTTTATGATTCAAACCCACGGTCAACGGAAACATTTTTTTCCTTAAAAAAATTAACACTGCTTCTCTCCTTCCATTTTTAACGTAAATTTACGTGAAATTTTCTTCTCAGGTTGATGATCCAAGGAATCACCGCCTGAAATATTTTTACGTACTTTGTATATTTTCCATATGATATTTTTATTTTGTATACATCGAGAGGTTCTTAATTTATTTTTCTTGCCTGTCTAATTTTTAATTTTCTGTTAATATTCACTTAGCGAATTATCAACTTGAAACATTTTTATTACCTAGTTTTCGTGAATATTGAAAATCTCACATACAAGAACACTGCTCTGAAACACACCGTATCTCTACCTACTGTTAATTCAAAAATTGGTGTATTTGTGTTTCAAGTCATCGTCAATGAGAATTCATTAGAAATTTTTTCGTAAAACAAATCCTAATATTATTTTTCTAATTATTGCACAAAAAAAAGTTTACAGTTGGCTTTGAATTATAAAATGAATGGGACATATCTCCTACGCACTTGCAACAAAAAACAGTTCGTTAAAACGGTTAATAATTAGAAAGTTGCGGGGGTGGTTAGTCCTTAAACAGAACACACTATATTTACTAATTTTTCCTTGATTTAAATTTGACAACTAATTAATGTACTCGTAAATGCGGCAGAAACCTTTAGTGTTACCTTTTTTACGGTAGCAATTACGACGATCGTTTACGCTCATAAATAATGTAAATTTCAATTTGCGATTGTTAGTATAAATTTATATTATTAGTAGATAGCCAAGTTGCTTTAAGCAGATGTATCCGTTGATTAGTTATTATTGATCAGGTATTGCTCCCCTGCTGGGAACCTGAGGCGCTGACATCTGCTCAAACTCCGCCGACCTTTGATTGCTTTCTAGGCACAGGTACGCACGTAGGTGGAGTACAGTTTTTATATTATTTGTTTTATTATTATTTGAAGTAAATGTTGTACAGGGTGATTCACTATACTTTGACCCCTCCCTTAATTTTTTTGATTTAAGAGATATAAAAAAAATGTAAAATACAAAAGTTGCACGATTTTTTATTAAATTTTCGAAAATGACATTTAAAGAACAAATGAAGTCCAAACAAAATGGCCGCGAATATTAACTTTCTTAATTTAAATGGAACTCCCTGTATATTTTTACATATTTGGATAGAACGTTCTCTGTCGAGTATAGTCATATAGGATTTGTTGGGTCCATCTCTAACAGTAAGCGAGATACTATTAAAAAGAGGAAAGAATGTTTTTTATTCAGAAAATAAAATATCTTGTAACTGTTATACCTCTTTCAGGCACTTCTGCCTTTTTTTCAATTACGTAAGGATTTACAGATTTAGTTGTAATATATTTTGACATATGGGACAGTTTGTATTATTATTTAATTAAAATAGGTTACACAGAAGTAGAAATATTATTAGGAATTCAAATAGAGTAAAGATCTTCTCCATACTCTATTTTAATTCCTAATAATATTTCAATTTTCTACCGCTGTGTAGCCTATTTTAATTAAATAATAATACAAACTGTCAATCAATAACAATGTTGTCAAGACATTACTACCTGTCACTGTCACGACCTACCATATAGCATTGTCCATGAGTAATTAGGCCCCTCACGGCCTAATTAGTGAGATTTAGTTAGAATATCTATACGCATTTTAGACCATATTAATGTCCGATATGTCAAAATATATTACAACTAAATCTGTAAATCCTTACGTAATTGGAAAAAGGCAGAAATGCCTGAAAGAGGTCTAACAATTACAAGATTTCTTATTTTCTTAATAAAAAATCTTTTCTTTTTTAATAGTACCTATCTCGCTTATTGTTAGAGATGGACCCAACAAACTCGATATGACTATGCTCGACAGAGAACGTTCTATCCAAATATGTAAAAATATACAGGGTGTTCCATTTAAATTAACACAGTTAACTTCCGCGGCCATTTTGTTTGAACTTCATTCGTTTTTCAAATATAAATTTCGAAAAATTCATAAAAAATCGTGCAACTTTTGTATTTTACATTTTTTTTAAACCAAAAAGTTAATGGGGGGGGGGTTAAAATATATAGTGAATCACCCTGTACAGAGTGGAACCAAAGTACTTTGCCAAACTTTAATAGCGGATTCTACACCATAAATTAACAGTTCCTATGTGTAGAGACTTTCGAGATGCGGACTACTGAAGTTTGAAGAAAAACTTAATTATTTAAATCATAAGAAAATGGCTGTAGTGATTTCATTAAAATCTTGTATTTTAGGTTTTGATTGTCCTCCACAAAACTATACCTACATGTTACGCATGGAAACAAATATATTACTTTACCCAACTATAGCACTGTTGACTAGATAATTTATTTAGGTATATGGAAAATATGACCAACTGAAATAATTTTATATTGCCAACAAATTGTATATAAAATGTATTTTACTTAACTACAATTGTTATACAGCGTGTCCGGAAAGGTCATGTCAAAAATGAAGGGGTATACGAAAGAGGTCAAAATAGATGTAGCACCTACTTCATATAAAATTTTTTCCTATCGGGCTTCGTTGTGGAGTTATTCGCCTTCAAAGAACGAGGTTTGAAAACAAATTCTAATTGTGACTTCTAAATCTTTACCATGACAACAATGAAATTTGAGCAATTAAAGTAACTCATGGTAATGTTCATTTCCAAGTTTAAACTGATATTCAATATGCCTGGATTATACAGGAGCAGACTAAACTATCCAAATAAATTTATACATATTTTACAGCGTTGCCAAATTTGACATTTTTCTTTCATAGTTCGATTCCTCTCTCACTTTGTTAAAAAAAAGGTATACTGTATATCGAATCGAATTTTATTAACAACATACATTTATTGTATCAATATGATACAATCGTATATTGCAGCTTTCGTTACCATATTACTATTGAAATTTTTTTAAATGTTTTTATGTTTTAAAAGAAAAAAAAGTAATATTCAGTCCATGACAACGTATGTCTTTAAAAAGTGATTATCAATCAATCTGGGTCAAACAGCTTTGATATTTGAGTAAATGTGACCTTTTTCTAAAAATTTTAACATTCATCACCCTGCTTCCCGAAATCAAAAAACATCTTCCTGGTGTTACAGATTTGGGAGGCACATTGTATACCATGTGTTAGTTTTTCGATTTGAAACATGGGGATCTTAATTTAGATATAAAATGCGAAATTAAGGCAAAGTTTAATGACGAATAACATGCCAAATGAAAATACAAAATCTCATTTTCTTTTCAAATTATCATTGAGAAACTAAACATTTTTATTTTCTTCTGTGTAATTTTTTTACCGAAAATTTAAACATTTTGGACTCGGACAATATTAGGACACTGAACGGACATTCATTTAATTTTTACTTTTCTTATGGGCGCTATATTGTCTGATTACGGTGATGATAATTACGATTACTTATTTTGCTGGAATACCAAATTACCTATCTGTTTTTACAAATTTACGGAATTTTAACAGTTCAATAAAATTTTCATAAATAATGGCAACTAAAAAAGCAGTTTACTCGTGAATTCTAATTAAATGAATTTGGAGCATATCTCGCTTTGCTTTACCTGAAAACTGTATTTTTTGTTCTTTAATTCTCGATGTTTTCAATGAAAGTTGCATTGAACTGTAAAAATTTCGAATGGAGTAATACCTGAACCTTTTGTTATCAAAGCACTCTTTGTAAAAGTGGTATTTGGTATTTTAGCAAAAATAAAACGAAAATCAAAAATAAATAATATAAGTAATCAAAACGACAATGCAGTTTCGAGTTCTCTTCAAATAGAAATTCTCAGTCTTTTTTTAGATATTTCAAAACGAAAATTGTCAAATTTGCATTCTTCAAAAAATGTCCTAATAAAAGGTGCATCTCTTTCCATTTTATGTTAACAAAAAATTAAAACGAAAATAAAAAAATTCAGTTCTTTGTCGATACCTTCAAAATGAAAAAAGATAACTTAAATTTGTCTTTGGCATATTATTCATTATTAAATTCTGCTGCATATCTCTTATGATAGCAGGTATTCCATGATGCGACTCGAAAAACGGACACCCACTTTAGCTAGCGATGTATGTACGGGAATTTTTATTGACTTCAGTTCATATGAATTTAAATTAAGTCGTTGATATTATGCCTATACAGATCCGTAATCCTGTTTGCTGGTCCACTCTGTAGATCCTGACCTTCTGAATAATAACAACTATACCTTGTTATTATGTATAGTAAACTGCAATGTACTATTTGAGAATATATTATAATTATATAATTTTTCCATTAAAATCGATTGTAGTCATGTTACATTATACTGTTTTGCCTATGTAATTGTGTTAAGGTACGAATTTGAAACCATATAATTTGAAAGATTTTAATTAAATGATAATTTTTCCTCTCTAAACCAATATTGCTGATTATAGATTGAAATTTGAATTACTCAGAATTTTAATGTCACGAAATGTTCAATAATAATAAAAACCTTTGTATGATAACAAAATCGTTGCCAGGTAGCTTTAAGCTCCCGCATGAGTCGAAATTTTTTCTGATTGATTTACATTGCTTCTTTGTAGAGTTTTGGCCAAAATATGTATGTCTCTTGCACTCGAATTTTAGTATCACTTACGTCCATTAAATGCTCTGTGCTCCGCAACTACTTATTCCTCTACGGTTATATATGCAGATGATAAATTATGTATCGACAACATATCTGAATTAGAACTTTGGGTTAATAACTCCTGACTCTAGGGCCTTCTGCTCGAAGGATGTTTTTGAAGTTTGCAAGGCTGAGGATAAATGTGAACCCATAGCTGCTCGTTAAGTTTGTTTACAAAAGTGATCCCTAAAAGAGAAGGCTCATCTGTTGCACACTTTTCCCAAGTCTACTAAATTGCTCATCCTTGCTTTGCTTTTTGCTTTTTGGTTATTTTACGCCGGTCTATTTCTGCTACTATGACTAAACACCGACCAGGAGACGAGCAACCACTACCGAACCCTTACTTTGTCTTTTATTTGCCTGACATTGTTGAGACAACGGGCCAACGGTTCCACATCCTTTTCGGGGGATGGAACGTCTTCCTATATAAACATCGCCTAAATGTGTAAAGCTTCTGTGAATACACTTAGATATAAGCAACTTGAAGGTGGATGAGCATCGCTAGCCTTCCCCGGATGGTCACCCATCCAAGTACTAAGCACGATCAGCGTTGTTCGACTTTTCATATCAATCACATGAACGCTAAGTTGCAATTCCGTACTCGCCCTATTTTCATCCTTTTCTTCGATGAGTTTATAAACATTGACGTCAGATCAACATTCATTAAGATGTCTGAATCTATATAGATTTACTCGATTTTGTTAAAATCTTCAGCATTCTTGACACAGTATACACCCACTAGTTCCCACTAGCTCTTTGTAAAGTCATATTTAACTACACTTATTATTAGTCTTTAAGACTGCTTGCCACGTTTGATGTGTGGACCTTTGGAAGCTAATAAAGTTTTCTTTATGTTTTTGAATCACTAAGAATGAGATCCCCGTATATTCCTGTGATAATTGTAGACTCTACCCCTTTGTCAGTTTTCTTGATCATGTTGTTTTTAAAGTTGATATAATTATCTACTTCTGTGCCAAATTTTAGCTCTTAATATTCATAAACGACAGTTATGAATTTTTGAAAAAAATGCTGAATTTTCCGGATTTTCTCCGTTTCTAATCAACCGATCGACCTCTCATATTCTTCGAAATTTAATTTTCTACAACTTTTCCCATTTACGGAATTGAGATTGCTTTAGTAGATTTGGTTTTATAAGCAAAAAACTAAAAAAAAACCGCGATTTTTTGCACTAAAATGTTAATAACAAATTAATGGGAGTTGCGCGTTGAAAACACATCAGAGTATATCTACGGATTGTCTTTTAAATGATGGCACAGGTGGTATGCTGTTAGTATTTTTGTCACAAAAAACATCTATATTGACTGGTCTATTTAAGTTCTTCTACTCGACAGTTCGTCTGTTTAGAATGCTTTTTCAGTTGTTTTTCAACTATCCTCCACCCCTTGTTCTTGACTTCTTCTGTGTATAATGCTTTCTGATAATTGTCAATGAGATCTCTGGTGCCCTTGTCTGTTTACTGATATGTACTTTTTTCTTTCAGATTTATCTCATTATCCTTTAGTTGGCTTCAGGTGTTTCAGGAGCTTCGTTCATGCATTGCTTTAGACATGATGTTTCCATCTTAAAGTATCATGGTTTTCGGATTGTTTTTCCATGGCGTAGCTAGGAACCTTCGACCTGTCTGTTGTTTTCGGGCTAGGCTGAGTGGAGGCAGACCGGCTATCAAAACCCTTGGTCTGCCCTAATATTGATTTCGTTCGTTTTTGTTGACTTTAACCCTGCTATGGGCAGAACCGAAGGAGATAATGGTTGTCTTTTCAGACGTTCCATTGTGACTTATATATATGGTCGCATCTAGTGCTTATGTTTCTCCTTCATCTTCATCTTCATCTTCATCTTCATCTTCATCTTCATCTTCATCTAGTGGTTGGTCCTTTAAAAAAAAAGTCCCATAGCACTGCGGCCTAATTAGGCCTATTGTGCGTCCCACTACTAGTCCTATTCAGCAAGTAGATTTGTCCTTTTTACAAAGTCCAAAAGCTTCCTTGCTGACACTTCTCTCATTCCTTGGGTTCCAAATAGGGTCTCCCAAGGAGCGCCATTCTGCTACGTGCAAATCCCGGGCACTCGCCCAGGATATGCAGAGAAGTTTCATCCGCCGATTCACATCCTCGGCAGACCGGACTGTCTACAAGCTTTAGTTTATGTAGATGTTTCCTAAAGTGACAGTGTCCCGTTATGAGTCCTGTCACTCTCCTGAGCCGGATTCTATTCAAGCTCAGTAGCTCATTCGCTCTTCCCTTCGAAGGATACTCCATAAGCTCCTTAGAATGGCTATGTCCTGGCCTTGAAGTCCAGTATTTCCTATGTTCTGTCTCTGTCCATTTGCCCAGAGCCCGCCTGACCACACTGGGAGATGTGCCACAGAAGGGCTCCGGGCCAATGAACACTGTCTCGGATCCCTTCCTAGCAAGTTCATCCGCTTTCTCATTTCCACAAATGCCTTTGTGCCCTGGCACCCAACACAGTCTGACTGTATTGTTGGTGGCCAGTTCAGTCAGCATTTGTAAACAATCCCACACCAGTTTTGAACTTACCTTGTGTGCGGCTAAAGCTTTAATTGCAGCTTGACTATCAGAGAATATATATATATGAGTTTACGTCTATAACCTCTACGTACATTCTCTGCCAGACACGCCATTATCGCGAAGATTTCTGCTTGGAATACAGTAGGGAACTCCCCCAGACTGTAGCTTGCACTCCATCTGGGTCTGAGTCCATATATACCTGCACCCGTCCCTCTGGTCATTTTGGAGCCATCTGTAAACCATACTAGGCTCCACCTTTCCAGGGTATTAAACCTTTCCTCCCACTTGCTTTGATCCTCTATTCGAGTCTCAAATGACTTGTGGAAGTGAAACCTTGGGACCATCTTGTCGGATACCATCCTAAGAGTTGGTTCCGACATAGATGTGTCTATGATCCTGGAGTGGGAATCACCCCTCCAGTCATTGTTATTCCTGAGTCGATATGCTGCTAGCCGCGCTTCTCTTTCCACCACTATATGCAGCGGTGGCAGATTTAGCATGACTTCTAGTGCAGCTGTCGGGATCGATGCCATCGCCCCCGTTATACCTAAACAGGCCAATCTCTGAATTCTATTCAGTTTTTCCTTCGCTGTGGTCTGTTGTGTTTTCTGCCACCATACCACCGCGCCGTAAAGAATCCTGGGTCTTACTATCGACGTATACAACCAGTGTTACATCTTTGGTTTCAGTCCCCAGGTTTTCCCAATAAGGCGACGGCATACACACAATGTCTGCTTTGCCTTACTCACCACTTTTTCTAAGTGCGCATTCCAGGTAAGCTCACTATCCAGTATCACTCCTAGATATTTTACTTCCCTGGAAAGTGTAATGCCCCTCTCCCCTATTATAGGTTCAGAGAGTCCAGTTAAATTTCTTCTCCTGGTGAAGGGTACTACGAACGTTTTGTCAGGGTTTACTGACAGTGCCTGCCCCTTACACCAGTCATCTATCCATTTCAAAGCCTCTTTCATGAGTTCTGAAACGATAATATTATGTTTCCCGACTATGAGAACGACCAAGTCGTCCGCATAGCCTTGTGTATAAAATCCCTTTCGATTAAGGCCCTCCAGTGCGCCGTCCACCACTAATCCCCATAACAGGGGAGACAGTACGCCTCTCTGGGGGCAGCCCCGGCCTACCTTACACCTGGATGTTTCTCCCGAAAGGGTAGCTGTTACTGTCCGGTTTCTCAACATGGTATCTATCCAACGACACAAGGTCTCATCAAGGCCCCTGTTGCGAACTGCCGAATTAATAGATTCGAAAGGTGTATTATCAAATGCCCCTTCAATATCTAAAAAAGCTGCCAAAGCTAGATCTTTGTCGTCCATCGCCCTCCCTATCCTAAAGACTAGGCCATGAAGAGCTGTGTCGACTGATCTGCCTGCCTGATAGGCGTATTGGTACCTGTGTAGAGGATTTACCCTCAACACCCCGTCCCTTATATGCCTATCAACTATTCTCTCCAACGTTTTCAGGAGGGAAGATGTTAAACTTATCGGGCGATATGCCTTTGCCTGGGCATACGATGGACGCGCTGGTTTAGGAATAAACGCCACGTTCGTCGATCTCCATGCCAGCGGTATATAACCAAGTGCAATGCTGGCTCTGAAGACGTGAATTAAAACCGGAGCTAGACAGTCCACCCCCTGCTGTAACAGTACAGGTAGGATTCCATCGGCTCCTGGTGATTTAAATGGGTCAAAAGAACTTATTGCCCATCTTATTCGTGACTGACTCACCACCGTCTTGGCAACCTCCCAGTTCTGTCGAGACCCGGTCGTTACCCTCTGCTGGTGATTCCAGTCATAATTATCTCCATGATTTAATAACCTGGAGCCTGGAAAGTGAGTATTTAGAAGTAATTCCAATGTCTCCCTTCCAGTTTTGGTATATTCCCCACTCGGTGCTTTGAGAGACCCGAGTTTCGTATGTCCATTCTTAGAGAGAAGTCTCTGGAGTTTAGCACACTGTGGGACACTATCAATATCCTCACAGAACTTCCTCCATGAGTCTCTCTTCGCTTTCCTAATTTCTTTATTATACTCAGTGAGGGTTGCTCTATAAGCCTCCCACTCTCCTGTCCGCTTTGCTCTATTAAATAGTTTTCTTGTCTGTCCCCTCAACTGCGTGAGTTCCTTGCTCCACCAGGGTACGGTGTGCTTATCGGACCTCACTTTGATAGGACAGCTATATTTATATGATCTTGTGACGGCGTTTTGGAGTTCCTCCACAGCCCTCTCAAGATCATATGTGTTCCTTAGTTTTGTACAGATTTCCCTAGTCCTAGCCTGTAACTCCGTTCTATAGGAGTGCCAGTCAGTTCTTTTTGGGTCTCTGTAGGTTGTTACTTGCGGATTATAATCCGTTATAATTTCAAAGTGGATATGTCTATGATCCGACATTGACGGCTCATTCGACACATGCCACCTTGCAATATTATTACATATCGGTCCCGATCCCACTGTTATATCGATGTTTCTCCTTAAAAGATTATGGTACTACCAACTCATCTCAATAATAACATAAGAATTTTTGGTTTAACAGTATTGATCTTCTCCTCTCGTATTTAAGTTAATCATGTCTGTCATTGAAACTAAATGTCTAAAGATGAATAAAATAGTGTAATATTTAATTATTAAATCGGAAAGGAACAAATTCATGAATTTTTTAAAACAATTCGTTTGATAATAATCTTTCAAAAATCAGTGACTTTCAACTGTCAAAAAACTGATGACTAAGAGATATCTATTTTACAAATTACAGTAAAATAGATTAAAATCAACAGAATTTAAATTTTCGTCGTGCTTAGAAGAATGACTGGAATTAATAATTGGTGATAATTTTCACGATTTTTGAATGTTTGCACGAGAATGATTTATTTTACGAAAGGATAAAACATTTTTATTTATAGAATTCACGCCAGCTTGTAACAAAATTTGTAATTCCTCGCTATTGGTTAGATTTTGTTCACATTGGTTGATAGAATTCTTAAGTTTCACTTTAGGAAAAATGTTATTATCAATGATAAGTTAAATACAAGCGGTAATTCTAAAGAGAATATAAATGTTGAATTACTTCCTTACTATTGTAAAAATAAACTTACTCTGTTCTAGTTATTAATATGTATCCTTAACCATGAATATTATTATCTACTTAATGAGAACTTTTTGTATCTCTTAATGTCAATAATCATAACAGAATTTACATCGATTAAAATGAATAACTAGTTATACTGATAAGACTGATTGTGATTAATGGAAATCGTCATTTAATACAGTAATTGCTAGAAACTATTCCTATTTAATTATGCATTCAATCATTGTTCATAAACTATAAATAATGTAGGTACCTACCTATTATTACATTAAACAATATACTCACTAAAATTTACAGGAATGTCTATGGCTTCCATTCGGCAATACAAATATGCATAGAATAATATCGTTATAAGCAAACAATTTAATCTACATGCGTTTATTATTATTACAACCTGTTACCTCGAGTATAAATATTTTGTATTGCTGATTAAACATTTAAATTAAAAAACGTGTATATCTATTACCAATAAAGGTGGGTCGTGAGAAAGTTTATATGTTCATACAGCTTATTTCTATCGAAATTATAAAAAAAACGTATAACGCATTGATATTTATTTGCATAAACGGTATGTTATAAGGAGACTTTTTTATATTACTCTTATACAGGCTGCTCAGAATTATCTTTTTTCTGTCGCAATATTTTAATAAAAAAATTATTTTTGAACATTATACAGTTATTTTTTTAAAACCTGACATAGGCCAACTTTTTTATTTGAAGTGATAGACCAGTACTTCCAAACAAAGTTGTAGGAAATAATTTGATTAAGAAAAATTTACAAATAATTCTTTCTGGTGTTGGCAGATTTCTGCAGTAGCTACAAAAACGATATTTTTTAAATGGCAACACCGTATTTTTTTAACATAATTTGACAAACCTTCAAATTCTAAATAAAAAATATTATGTCACATTTCCTTATTGGAGTAGCCGTTTTCGAACAATCAGCAAAAATAACGAAAATAATCTGTAGTAGGCAGGAACTAAAAGAAGCTAACACAGCAATGGCAGGCCTTGGATATTAAACAAAAATTGTGTTGTTTGAAAGCAGCTATCGTTATTGTATTGTCATTGTGTTATTTGAAAGCTGTTGTATTTGAATGTGTATAAAAGAAACCTTTTAATTCAGTTGCTAAGATGATTTTCAGCCTTTTGCAGATCCTACCAATTGTTTTGAGTTTTACCAAGTTAGTTCTTAAAAATCTCCGAATATGAAAAAGGCTTATCGGGATGTCTTGCGTGGAATTCAGCGCACGCATTGCGTTTACTTAAGCCACCAACATGAAGAAAAATAAAATTAATTCAACTTTCTCTTTTGGATTAAATAACTGATTCATCTTAGCAACTGAATTAAAACGTTATTTTTTATACACATTCAAATACAACAGCTATCAAATAACACAATGACAGTACAATAATGGTGGCTCCTTTAAAACAACACAATTTTTGTCTAATTTCCAAGACCTACTATTGCTTCTTTTAGTTGCTGCCGACTACAGATTATTTTCGTTGTTTTTGCTGATTGTTCGAAAACGGCTACTCTAATAAAAAAATGTGATATCACATTTTCTATTTAGAATCTGAAGGTTTGTCAAATTATGTTAAAAAAACACGGTGTTGCAATTTAAAAAAATATCGTTTTAGTAGCTACTGCAGAAACCTGGCAACACCGGAAAGAATTATTTGTAATTTCTTCTTAATCAAGTTATGTCCTACAACTTTGCATTTGGAAGTACTAGTCTATTACTTCAAATAAAAGAGTTGGCCTATATCAGATTTTAAAAAATTGCACTATATATTGAAATATGTTTATAACTTAACATGTTATTTTTTATATTACTTCTTAAGGCCATATGCATTTGCATATTTATGTGATTACATGGTAATTCAACTAATTTAGACGATTAAATAAACTCGATACTTCCATTTCTTTTATGAGCGCTGTGTTTGTTTCTAATAAAAAATAGAAAAATGGTTCTTTTAGTCATCTTATTCCAAATAATTTTTTATAGTAAACTATGAATGGAAGAAATTGTGTAAGTTTCGTTTTCAGCTTTATAGAAGTCTATGACTCTTAAGACATTGATAGGTAGTTTTGTGACGACCAAATTTTTTTCGAAGAAGGAACAAATATTTGAAATTGAATAAAAAATAACAGTTTGGTATATTTCTCTTTTTCAAATATAACCGGGCATACTTTTTGCAAATGGACGTACAAATGTCTTACTATTAATTAAAAATAAAATCCTATAGAAGGGACATTACAAAAAATATCTCCGTAGCTATGGTAGAAATAAATGATTGTGTGTTGCCGAGAACCATGCATCAGAGACATCTTGTTTTTACTTGTGTGTTTAGCTTCATTTCAATTCGGTCGTTATTTTGTATATTATGAAGTTTTCATAATAAATAAGTAGTTTTGTGAAATTTCATCATCCCAGTAACATTAAATGTTTAATAAAGACAAAGAACAGTTCTAAAAATATTCAAGAACGAAACACGGAACACGAAACATGAGGAAGAAGTATAGCACAGTTTCGGTGAAATCACCAATACGAAATGCAACCAAACAATCCAGATGTTTCCATGAATGTGGATACAATGGTTCTCGATCACCGTCTTTGATTCTTCTATCTCTATCATTGTTAAAGCTTTAAATATATGAAGTGATTAAACAATTTCGCATGATAAATTAGACATGAGCAAAATTACAGATAAATCGGTTCCCAAATTGTTTACTCCCGACCTAAATCATTTGAAAGCTTGGAATGCAGATCCTAACTTTTTCTTAATATAGTGGCAGACGATGAGACTTGGGTAGATCATTGTGATCCAGGAACAATATGTAGTTCATGTGATACTTTCAAGAGTTCTCCGCCTCCAAAAAAAAACTTATACATAATCTTAAATTAGGAAGCTCATGGCTTCTGTCTCTAGGACCAATCAGAAATTTTGCTTGTTTATATATACCAAAGTATATTACAAGAAAAGCGATAATGCGTTAACAGAATTACTGTCTGAAGCAACTATCTGTCACAACCAAAATATCCTCTTTTTCTTAGAACAGCGTACGAGTTTACAAAAGAGCTTAAAAAGGGCATTTATGTCCGCAATTTTTTTGTCCAGCATTTTAGAATCTATCTAAGCAAATTAGAAACAATGTCTCTTTACTGCACCAGTTATATAAGAGTTCTTCAGGATATAAGACAACTAATAATATATTTAAAATAGCGGAATGATATTTTTACCTTGTATATTTATCTTACTTTTCCTGAATTTTGCACACCTGTTAAACATACAGAAAATCGGGTACGGTGCTATAAACGTAATCACACCCCGCAGGAAGCTTTTAGGAAACTATTAGCACACACATTAATCACAGTTATTGAGCACCTTTACAAATTTGCTGGACAAAACAGGAAAGGTAAATTTTCTGATATTTACATGTTCTCCGTGTTCTTCAATGCGAAAAATTAAAGTCGCTCTAGTTTAGCGTTCGTGTTCTATCATTCTATCTGTTTCCAATCACACTATTGTTTTAGAAAAAAAACTCTTATAGTTCATTTCAGTAAAAATTCATTATCATGAAATATTTTGCAACTTATATGAATTTCACTGATAAAATTGTTTTTTCAATGAGCAAATCCATTTACTGAATATTGAATTCACATATTTCATATTTCTAATAATTTGCTCATTTTACATATTGTATACTCATTTTCAAATTTTACCAATTTAAAAACAAAAGTTTGAAATCCTATTTAATTTTAGGTAATTTCAATTAGCTAAAATACAACAAGTAGGTAGTTAGAGTTAAAGATTACGTAAAGACTATATGCTATGTATTTTTTCTGGAAAATTAAGATATTAGTATAAGCTGTAGCTTTGCAAAGCGTATGTCGTATCTTTAAATGTCATGGTTACTTTATGTATACTATCACATGATGTTAAAAGTGACCTACTTATCTGTAGGTACTTAGTACTTAGTACTATGACTATTTCTACACAAGGAAGAATAAACTTTCTAACTCATATGATATTATAGGAAACAACTAATCCACGGACTGTCAAGGCTGGCATTGGATTATACCCGCAATATCTAGTAAACAGCGAAGATAATTTAACAGGAAAATCGCCAGGTATAGAGCGATTTCAAAGTTATTAGTTCTCGTCAGTATGCCATAAGTGAGACGACCGACAAATGATTTAGCTATTTGGATGTTTATCTACAGACGTGAAGTTCAAAACTGGTCTATGTCTTGGCTATCCTGATGAACTATCTTGACCATTTACTAGATGTTGGAGATCTCAGTCATTAAGTAATAAGTAAGTACTTTTACAAATTATGACTTTTTATGCCTATGAATAGTATGTTCTTAAAAAATTAAAACTTGAAGCATTTCCTTACAACTTGGTCTAAGAAACTAGAGATTAAGATTTTGAATTCAAATCTTATCAGTTGATATGACAAAGTTGAAAGGAAATTTTCGTTAAAACTTATCAAAATCTTAGATTAGAAAGTGTAAATAAAATAATAGGGGTTTTCTTACATTGCATCACATCCAAACAGTCAGGAACTAATTCGTACTTTTTATTTCTACTTGGAAGTATTTACGACGACATTAGTGAAAGAAAGTTTGCTACAAAAAAAGATTCAAATACACAAACGACTTAGCGCAACTAATCCTCAATCTAGTGGTATGTTCCGCACAGCAGGCTACATTTTTTTATAGCAAATTCTAATGCAAATAATCTGAACCCTTTTAAATGAGACACAATGTCCTACTCTAAAAAAACGTTCAGACCCTTTCAGCCAGTGAGAAATAATCATATTTTTGTTGCTAAATTCATTACATAAACCCGCATAGGTGCACCTCAGTTCATGTACTTGTGCATAACAATTAACCTGAGGGTTTAATCTCATACTGTGAAATTAATAAATCTAAATATTTTCTTGAATTAAAACGTTAAGCCTTTTATATGGGCGGAGGTTGGGATAGAAAAAAAATATGTGTATCGCTACATATCGTGAGAATGAACCACATGTAACCTGGAATTAATTCGTTGCATAATTATCTCTCTTGAACTACATCGATAATATCTACCGAGAAGTCCAAGAAAAGCAATAAATTACGGCCTAATACATTATTCATTACATAAATAAATTTATTAAATAACAAATAATACATGAGCACACTATTTTGTATCCTCTTATTTTTAATATTTTTAGTTCTTTTAACCTTCTACTAAACATTGTCCATAATTAACTATTTGTAGGTAACTAGTACTTGGGTTTGTAATTACGCCTGT
The DNA here is from genome assembly GCF_000390285.2 of Anoplophora glabripennis. Taxonomy (NCBI): domain Eukaryota; kingdom Metazoa; phylum Arthropoda; class Insecta; order Coleoptera; family Cerambycidae; genus Anoplophora; species Anoplophora glabripennis. Next base: position 182,368 of record NW_019416910.1, read on the forward strand.
AAACATTTACGTAAGGTATTAGAATATGTAAACAAGACACTGCGATGTAGTTAATATTTGATATACTATAAGGATGGAGAAGTGTCTCTAGGTAAATTATCAGATATTCAAAAATTAATATAAAATCTTATATTGCATACGGGGCATTTCATGCCAAATCACTGAGGTCGTGACCTGACGATTCTTAATTTTCCTGATTTTTTTGATACACATTTTTAGCAACTTTCGTGAATTTTTTCAAATTTGTATTTCAACTACTCAAGAAGTTACCTATATATGAGCATTTGAATATTTTGTGTTAAACATTTTCAAATATGTACCTGTACTTAACTTATTTTGATTTTTTTTATTTTTTTATTTTTAAACAAAAAAAAGAATGGTGTTTTCTTTTCTTCGAAAAGTTGTCAAAAAAGTTGTCTTTCAATATGCAAATTTAAGAGACAAGTTGAGTTCTAGAATCTTTCTTTATTCTCTTTTTTGACAATGTAATTTTGTACATATTCTAATTTTTTACTGATAATGTACGTTATTAAAATTTTATTATAGCAGTAAATCGCGATGATTAATTACTAAAAATACCATATATTTAAAACTATTTCTACTAATATTATCATTATTAAGTATCTACATTATTATCTATTAACTAAATATTCCGATTTTCTTTTAACATAGAAAGTTTATTTTGCATAATGCCATATATACTTTGGCCAATTTGACAACAGGCCTGATAAAAAGTGTCCAAAAAATACAAAATTGCAAATATTTCTAAACGTAGTAACGGCAACCCTAACAATGATTATATGGCTTGAAAGGAAATTTCTATCTGCATAAGACAGAGTAAAAAATATATAGGGTGTTCCATTTAAGTTAACAAAGTTATAGCTGTTTGAAGTTATCAAAATGTAACAGCAAAAATGTAACACCTAGTATTAAATGTTTTAATTTGCTGGTATACCATAATATAGTGTTACCTATGTCCTTTACAGGTACCAAAAATCCGCTTGATATCACGCTCCTGAAAAGATTTACTAGCATTTCCGCGGACTCTTGCCTCTGTCAAATTTTTTCTTTAAAAATTAAATCTCAAAATCTATAACTCCTAGGTATAGGGAATATTTATTAAAGGGAGCTTCAAATTTCAATTAGAATTCGAAAATGCAATAATATATAGGGTGTCCCATTTAAAATAACGAGATTGGCGTCGACTTCTGATATAACCGGAAGTGATAGGTCTAGATACTTTAGTTGTGTTCGCCCCAGGGACATTGCCATCTTGCCAAATTTACAAATTTTTCGGAGCAGTACTTTCCTAGATATCGATAGACGCAGTTCCCGGTGGGAATACTTATTTATAAAAAAATGAGTCATCTGATCGTTATATTCACTTGATTCAAATAACGAAAGTAATATAATAAATTTTAATATTGTTGTACCAAAGTAGTCGTTAAGAGAATTAACAACTATAGGAGTCAAATTCTTCGAATTATATGGCGCTTGGATCACTGGCGGGAATATTTGCTGAAATGATAAAATCCGTCAAGTGTTCTAGAAATTGATTTCTTTTTATTTCGTCGTCAACTATCTATATACAAAACGTTTGTACTAAATGCATCTGGTCGAAAATATAACAAGTGTTATGGTATTATGCAAAACAAACTTTTTGATACTGAAATAAAAATAAATCGGAATATTTAGTTTCATTTAATAATGACAATATTTGTAAAGTAGTTCCAAAAACATGGTACTTTTTTTCTATAATAAAATTTTATTTAATAACGACAATAAATATTAGAATACAAAAATATTTTTTTTAATTCGAAAAAAAATAATAAAGATCCAATCCCACTTTAGAACCTGTCTCATAAATTTGCGTATTGAAAGACGATTTTTTTCTAAATTTTTTAAAAGATAAAAAGCCACTCTCTTTCAAAAAGAACTTTTTTGGTTTAATAATAAAAAAAACTCAAATATCTGAAAATGTATTATTTTTATATTATTTGTAAAACTACGTCTCAAAACGAACAAAATGAAAAAAAGTTTATGTGTTTACCTAGTTTTTGTCAAGTTACAGATATTTGAAAATTTTTTGCCCAAAATATTAAATTGCTTAAAACTATAAAAAAAATTGAAAAAATCCTTGCCCCATGCAGTCTGGTCTATACTAATTATGAAAAATCTTTTAATATTATTGTTGACATTTTAATTTTTACTGAAGTGCAGTTATGAGATATTAAGATTTTTTTGACAAAATAATAGAAAGTACCTATATGAGAAAATAACAGTTGACAAATAAATAATTATATAATAAAAGTGTGTGATTTGTGTAGGCAAAAAAATTGACCAGTTCGTCAGACATATCGAAAATAAAATAATACACTATTTTGTTAGGAGAAAGCAAAGTATGTAATAATATTATAGTATAAATTTTGATATAATTAAAATACTGCCATTCTATCAAATTTATTGTGATATTCCCTTCTTCTTCTTCTTCATCTAGTGGTTGGTCCTTTAAAAGTCCCATAGCACTGCGGCCTATTTAGGCCTATTGTGCGTCCCACTACTAGTCCTATTCAGCAAGTAGATTTGTCCTTTTTGCAAAGTCCAAAAGCTTCCTTGCTGACACTTCTCTCAGTTCCTTGGGTTCCAAATAGGGTCTCCCAAGGAGCGCCATTCTGCTACGTGCAAATCCCGGGCACTCGCCCAGGATATGCAGAGAAGTTTCATCCGCCGATTCACATCCTCGGCAGACCGGACTGTCTACAAGCTTTAGTTTATGTAGATGTTTCCTAAAGTGACAGTGTCCCGTTATGAGTCCTGTCACTCTCCTGAGCCGGATTCTATTCAAGCTCAGTAGCTTATTCGCTCTTCCCTTCAAAGGATACTCCATAAGCTCCTTAGAATGGCTATGTCCTGGCCTTGAAGTCCAGTATTTCCTGTGTTCTGTCTCTGTCCATTTGCCCAGTGCCCGCCTGACCACACTGGGAGATGTACCACAGAAGGGCTCCGGGCCAATGAACTCTGTTTCGGATCCCTTCCTAGCAAGTTCATCCGCTTTCTCATTTCCACAAATGTCTTTGTGCCCTGGCACCCAACACAGTCTGACTGTATTGTTGGTGGCCAGTTCAGTCAGCATTTGTAAACAATCCCACACCAGTTTTGAACTTACCTTGTGTGCGGCTAAAGCTTTAATTGCAGCTTGACTATCAGAGAATATATATATATATATATGAGTTTACGTCTATATATTGTGATATTAATATTTTAGAAAATATTCCTGTGATCTTAATGAAAAATGTAGAAGAAAACAATTGAAAGTTGCATAAATGTCACGAATTTCGTAGTAATTGCGAGTTTTGCCCCTGTGTGGCATAAGCAAATAAAACAAAATATTGTGGAAACTGTCAAAGCAAATGAATATTTGTATAAATTGTTGCTACCAGAAAAGAAAGAAGATTTCTTAAAATCGACAAATATGTAGGGTATTCTACAGTGTTCCATCAAAAATATAAAGTTGGCACGTAACAAAATTTTCAAAATATCTAGCCTTTTCTAAAGAGGTAGAGGTCAATAATGTTATTATCATTATAATGGTTATTGAATTTTTAACAGTTAACCAAAATATCTCAATTTATAGTCTAAACAAATCTTCATTTTAATCAACAACAAATCACTTTTTCCTGAGAGGTGAAATCCCTTTAATCTCTCTTGAATCTGTCACCCGTTGGTTTTTGTGGAAAATCTTCGTGTAGGCAGCCACTAGGAAAATACTAAGATAACTACATCCAATGGTTCTTGATTACCCTATCAAGAATTGAGTTTCGTATTCAATCTTGAAAGAATAGTAAAAAATTTGGAAAAATTTTTGCTAGATATTCTTTTTTTTGTTTGTTTGTTTCGGCGACAGGAATAGTCCTGAAAGGTCTGCAACACCGCCCCAACCTTTTTAATTATGCGCTGATGGAGATATTTAGTGATATGCGGTTGGCAACATTGCGTTGCGTATAATCTCCTCTGAAAACGCATGTTCTTGGATTGCTGATATCACATTTAGTTTTCGTTTGTGTGCAACTTGTTTAACGGGGGAAAACTTTCACGGAAACTTTTCAAATTTTGAAACAAGCTTACGGAGATGATGTTCTGAGTCGCACGCAATGATCTAAAAGTGTTCGTCAGTCAATTGAAGATGATCCTAGATCAGGAAAGATTTCAACGTCGACTGATAACTCCACGTTCAGAAAGTCAAATATCTGGAAAGTGTAAATTGCCGATTGACTGTCAGATAAACTGCAGAAGAAGTTAGTATTTCATTTGGGTCATGCTATGAAATTTTGACTGAAAAATTAGACATGCAAAATTTGTATCTCGTTTGATGACCGAACAGCAAAAAGAAAATTGTGTGGGCGTTTGCCGGTAATTCTTTGGATAATCCATTGATGATGACACATTCATTTAGATTATAACGGGCGGGAATAGGGGAGGGGAGTACTTTGAAGGAGACAAGGACCAATAATTTATAAAATTAATAATAAAGTTTAAAAAAATAAACTTGGGTTATTTTCTGAACAGACCTTGTTGTATGTTGGCCAAAAATAATTCTATTTTAATCCTGTTTCAATGTCCCATTTACAAACTAATTGCTAATTATAAGAATCGATATGGGTACCTCTTAAGAGAATATCGCACATGTAATTACTTAAATCTCAAAACATATTATCTGTCTCGATGAAATAGTACAGAAAGCCAGCGTTGCAATCGCGCAGGTGGTTTCCATTCAAATGATAAGCATAAACTCGCTACGAAAAGCTAACCTGAAGCCAATATTAGATCTATTCAGAGGTGATAAATGTTTTCGTTGGCAGTTATTATTAAGTTTTATCTGTTCCGTAACGTAACAAACCTTTCTCTACGCACGTGCGGGTGTGTCGATTTGCTCGGAATGGCGATTGAGCACTTAAAAATGTCAATTTTGTTTGGAGCAATATCGAACTCGAACAAGGTTGAAATTTTTCTACGATTTCAAGTAAGCGGTTGCGAAACCGTTCAGTTAGTCCTCATTTAAACGCTGATTTGCCTTGAGTCATTTTTAAATACTTACAATAATAACTAAGATCCACCCGAAGCCTTTTAGCGGATACCTACTTATTTCATTCATAAAAATCTTCCTATTATAATTAATATTCAACTGTTAAGTAGCTCATGTTGTTCAGTTCGTGAAGTGCTTCCTGTAATTCTCGGATCGTGTTTTATAATGTACATTTCAAGGACTTTCAGATAAGTAGTAATGATTTGTACAAGTAGTAATAATGTTATTATCATTTATATAGGCTACTAAAATTGTAACTACAGGGTGTAACAGCGACAAAGTTTCTAGAAAAATTCCTCATGATAAGAAAGACAAAATTACCACTTTAATTATTATTATTCCTGTATACGATATTTCAAAGATGGGACATGAAAAACAGTTTTCAATTAATTACTTCATTGAATATCAGGCTTTGAACTTGGTAAGTACAGTAACATAATATATGAAGAAAATTTCGGTTGATAATAAAATCTTTTCAACAGAAATATTGATGTGCCATTTTTTTTTGCAGCGTTCACCAATAAAAGTGAAATAAAAAGGAAGACAACTTAGGAGGATCATGAACAACGCATCTTGGTCGAAACCCTACAATTTGCAGGTTTTAGAGAAAGTCACACTTACTTAAAAAAAATACATGTATCTTCAAATAAATTGGAAATTTTTTGTTTAATTACGTGACCGAAACTGTTAAGATATTAAAGCAAAATATAGATAATAATTAAGCCGTATCTATGGTGCTTTGATGACAGTACCAACAGTGTCGAAAATGGCCTATATTTTTTTATTCTATTTTGATCTTAAAATCATAAAATCATAAAAACAGAATCATAGAATTATAGAATCATAGAGTCATAGAATCAATCATAAAATCATAGAATCATAATCATAGAATCATAAAATCATAAAATCATAAAATCATAAAATCACAAAATCATAAAATCATAAACTCTCAAAATCCCAAGGTCCCAAAATCTCAAGATCTCAACACCTCAAGATCTCAATCTTAAAACAGAATCTCAAGATGTGAAAATCTCAACATCTCAAGATCTGACCATCTTAACATTTCAACCTTTCAACATCTCAAGTTCTCAGTTTCACAACTTTTCAACATCTCAAAATCTAAAAGGCTCAAAGTCTCAATATCTCAAAATCTCAAAATCTTAAAATCTTAAAAATTGCATTTGCATTATGTAATCAAAATATGGGTGATTGGACACTTTGAAATATTGAAGTCCATGATTATAATATTCCTATTTGAAATGTATTAAATAATGCAAAAGATGGATTTTTCTCATAGGTGAACTGACTGACATTTAATATTTTTGAAAATGCTGAAAATACAATTTTTTAAAATTTGTCATTATTAAACATTCTTATTAAAATAGACCTTAAATTGAATGAGAAACAAAAAAGTTAAATAATATATTTACATGATGTTCCATTTCAAAAATTAAGTAATGGGACACCCTGTATTTGAAACATTTTTTATACTATAGATTTAAACAAGAGTCCGTCATACATGAGACACGTATTTTTACCATAAGGAGAAATAACAAAATGTCTAAGGTTTCAACAAGTGCACTGTAAAAAAAATTGTATTTTGGTAAAAAAGAAATTAGTTCTATATTTATCTTTTATTTTAGAAGGCAAAATTAAATGTTATATTTCTAAGAAAAACATACTTCATTTGTTTGTTCACTTTTATATGTGCATTACGAATACTAAATTCAATTAAACAATTATGTATTGTGTTCCCTATTTGACCAGGAAATCCGGTAAATCAGTAAATCAGGGTCAAGCTAGGTGTCAAGTGGCAAATAATAAGAAAAAAATGTGGTATTATTACTATATATTTGAATAAACATATTCAACTGAAAGAAATATATTGCACACGGTTTTGCACAGTAGTATCAATTCTCGCAATGTCAATAAAATTGTCTTCATTATTCATTATTTTTGCAACATAAATAACTGTTAGTAAGTTAACTACATGTAAGTTGTGTTTATTAACACTATGCTGAATATATTTGTATATTAATTTACTACTGATTTATGTAATATTTTATTTACAACACTAGTTTTATTGCCACAGTAGCATTATTTATTTTAACACTAAACATTGTAAAGCAAAATATTCAATCTCTTTGTATTAAATACATTATCCGAGTAGCCTGTGACCACCGGATTTTTTAATAAAAAAACCTTTTTGTTTAAAATTTTTGAATAACAATGGCATTCCTCCCAGCTGAGTAGATATATTTTTTAGGCATCGTAAGATTTCCATAGATTTAATCACGTATGGTTGAAAAGGAGCGGAGACCTGTACTTTGTGAGCGGTTGCGTGCGTGATCTCGCATGGTATGCCCGATTCATGTACAGGATGAGTTTCGATAAAGGGTTTCTTCCGTCACTTGAAATGTTTATTTCCACCTGAATCAGAACGCTTCGTAAAAGTGCCGCAGCCCACAAGTGTTTTCTTACAAGAGAGAGAGAGAGCATTTTAATGTGTTTATTCAAGTGATTCTAATTGTTTGTTGACTAAACTTGATAGTCGTACAAAAATATTGCTTTGAGGTAAGTTCTTTGTTAGGAGAAATTATACGTAGGTAATAATAAGGAAAATATACAGGTGGTTCGAATTTATTCTGTCATATTTTACCACTGAATATTACTATATCCAATTCTCTTGTTTGAAAAAACTTTATGGTTTTCAAGAAAAACCGTATTAAGTGACACAGGATTTTAACAGTGTTCATTAGAAAATAATCAAAAAGTCAGTAGTAGGCAATGAATTTATCTTTCAAACTTGTCAGTTAATAATAAAATTATTTATTTCAACAATTGCCTCAGATTGTTGTTGACAATTTTATTATTTATTTGTGATTTTTACTTAATACAATAATCGCTTATTTAAAAACTACCTAGGACTTGTTTTCTTTTTGTAGAGTTAGGAGAGAAATTTATTTGGCCAATTGTCAAATTTGAAAGAGAAAGCCTACTACTGACTTTTCGATTATTTTCTAATAAACATTGTTAAAATCTTGTGTCAGTTAATACGGTTTTTCCTGAAAACCATAAAGTTTTTTAAAATTTAACAAGAGTTAAAAAAATGTTTAAAATTAAATTCTGCTGTGAATTAATATTATTGTTTTCCAATTCGGTCAATGAAAAAAAAGTTCGGTACAATTTTAGGGGTGAGTCATCCGCAATGAACACCTTGTAGTACTCCAATTAACTTTTCATAGTCATAGTCAAAGACGACCAGTAATAAACCTGAATCATGTACCTTTGGTTCTTCTACGGTAAAGTGTTGCAGATATTATTTTTTTTCGAAATTTAGGTCCCCACTTTGGAGGTTAATAACTCTTCAGGGGTGCAACTTTTCTGTATAGGTAAGTTTGGTTAAATTACAATATTTTGGACACCCCTACATGCACCTGCCCTGTGTCGGTTCTTATGCGGGACACCCTGTATAAATATGAATCGAAAATTGAGTAGTTTTTAAGATGCATACTCAGAAAATATATAAACACTTATCTTAAAACTTGACGGTAGCACTATAATCCTAAAGTATATTTTGATGCATGAAATATTTTATTTTCACCAGTGGCTTAGATCATAGTATTGGTAAAAAAAAATTGCTTAATATCTAGTACAACACTGACATTAAACAGATTTTGACTCTTTTTAAACCATCATTTAGTTTGAGACAAATAACGTCTGTTGACATTTTTTTTAAAAAAGTTTAGTTTGCAAGTTATATCCTATAATAGGGAATATTTGAGACTTTTCGAGAAATTCCTACCTAAAGATAAAGGCATAAGTTTGTATGTATCCACGTTTAGTATTGAAAAAATAATTTATCAAATTGAAATAAAAATTGGCAATGCACTTTCAAATAACTCAGAATTTTTCCTAATTAAGAAAGTAAGCTCCATCTCTAATATTCAACATAATTACACCCATATACGTATAATACAAGGTTACCGAAAAGTTATTATTAAACTTTTGAGAAAAAAAATGACATAAGCTTTTTAAGCTTTACTCGAATATCAGGCTTTCTTTGAAAAAAACACAAAAGAGTAGCAATTTGTAGAAAATTGAAAGACGAATCCGAAAATATCATGATTGTTACCGTAAAGCAGTGGTGTATTATTTTATTTAGAAAAATATGCCACCGGTACCCTGTATCTCCACTAGAGCATCTAAATTTTAAGAAAAGGCCGCAGATTTTGGACAATGTTTACATAAGTACTTGTGCCCAATTGCAAATTATTTCACTTACTAATTTTTAAATTATTTAAAAAATTTAAAAATATTTTTTTAAGTTTAACACTCTATAAAACCTTTATACGAAAGATTCCCCTTAAAATTCACCAAAGAATACGAGGTTTAATTTTTCATCACCATTTGAGAATCACCCTGTATACAAAATTTTACTCAGGCGAAGTTATAGGTCCTCAAAGGTCTTCAAAGTGATGCATCAAATTATTATCCCACTTTAACTTTAATAACCTGCTTTAGAGAAATATCTTTGGTATAAAATTTAGAAATTGTTTAAAATGACTACCTCTTTTTTTAAGACATAACGGACCTCGCACAGACCTTATTAGAATTGGCCCTCAGTAAAATTGCCTTTAACTGAAATATGTTGTTCCTCTCGAACTCCTGATCAAAAGTTCTAATGAGCAAGTCCCAAAAATCCACCGTTTTCCAGATATCAGAGGTTAAAATAATACTTTTTTAATACCACGGCTCGATACTTATAGATTATACGTAAGCAAAGACCGTGGGAGTTCCCTGGTAGTTTCTAGGTGTCTTTTTGGTCTTTGATTCAATCTGGAGGTAAGAAAAGTTGAAAAATTCCACATATATGTTTTGGCGGCCTTTTAATTTGAGTTAATTTTGACAATTTTTTTAGAGCTGTTAACTTTTTATTGGGCGGGTCCGTTAGTACCATCTGAAATCAACAACCAATAAGGTCTACAAATTAAATCAAAGACCAAAAGATCACCTAGAAACTCCCAGGGAACTCCCATGGTATTTTCTGATGCTATAATTTATATGCATCAACCTGCAAAAAAGTGGTAGGTACTTTAACCTCTGATATCTGTAAAACTGTGGATTTTTGGGCCACGTGCCCATGAAAACTTTTGATCAGGAGATCAAGAGGAACAACATATTTGAGTTACAGAGAATTTAACCAAAGGCCAATTCCCACAAGGTCTATCGGGGTCCTTTATTTTCCACTGGAAACTCTGTCCGATAACTCGTAGATATGCATCTTAAGTTACACTGTAGAATAGACAAATTCCATTACCGTTTGCCAAAGGAAACTTGTTTAGGTCCTGTGATCGGGGTGGCTAATTATGGAGCTAATTATTAAACTGCCCTATCTATTTATTTGAAAATTATATACTTAAAAAATAGCTAACGATAACACTAAAATGAGGTGGTCTTCCATCATGTATAAACCAAAGTTTTAATCTGAGGTCCAATGGTAAATCAGCTAGCAACATTTTTTTTTAATTTAATTGCCCATATTTGAAAAAAGGTACGTTTACGGACCAAAGTTTCTATAAAATTTTTCGACTATTTAAGAAAAGAATGTCCTCTTGAAGTTTGTGGGACATTTGGTATAAAATTAACTATTATGTCGCTCATTCATTCTTAAGTTCTTCTAATTGAAGTCCGACTCAGTATGCAGAACCCTCACGACTTTTGTATTTGAATTTTATCTGCAATCGATTATGTAGGTACATTTTCAATACATTATTGCTACTCCCGTGCAAGCAACTTTGGCTATTAATAGTGTCCCGCTGATTAATTAGGCCCATGGCGTATTAAACCGCAATTAAATTTGTAATTAATCCTGATGGCATGTGATCATATCAAACAATCTTAGTCAATACTTTTATTGTAGCTATGAAATCAATTATAAATCTAAGCTGGCGGCGCCATTCAAGGCTCACGAGATAAATAAACGTGCTTTAGATCTGAAAACAAGTGGGCAGAGGTAGGAACGATTTAGATTGAAGTAAACCCAAAAGAAAAGTCTGGCACCACATACGACACAACGTATACAGTTGTTTCTTACTGTAAGTAAATGAATATTACACAAACGATCTGAAACATAGCAAAACTCTATAGGTTGGTTCTTGTGAAATAATACTATCATTTAATATTAATTGCGTTTAAATACAATGACAGTATTAGGTTATTATGTCTTACTTCTATATCAAAACTAGAATATATTGGTTATATGTTTTAGCTATTACGCCATTCTACAGTTGTAGTTAAATATACAAAGTGTTTTAGAACAACGTACTATAAATTCTTAATATTTTTCTATGATCTAACACTCAAGACGCAGACGCAGGGCGTTAAAACTATTTTTTTTTATAAATTTTGTATCTCAAAAAGCAATCGATATACATTGACATTAAAAATGGTTCAAATGTGTTTGTTTTGAAGTATAGATAAATGAAGCAAGATTTGAACATAAAAGAAAATAATTAGAATGAAGAAATAATCTTAACAGAAACTAAAAAGAGCTGTGATTAATTTCCAGATCAATAAGGGTCATTTAAACTCTTCAAAATTTTAAAATTATAATTTTCATTTTTTTCGTAGTTGTAGTTTGTTACTATTAACAAGTACATCGAACTTGAAATAAATTGTTTAACTAATAGTTTTGGAAAAATAATGATTAGGTCATATGTTGAGCTTTCCAAATAGTGGCATAGGAACGTGTACCATTATTTTTAAGAGATATATTTATTGTTTACTGTTTCTGGACACTATATTTATTAACAGAAAAATAACTACCTACACCTTTGGTAACAACCGAGATTAAATCTAAATTAATAACAGATATACAGTATGTCCACAGAAAAGGTGTTGAATAGGAAAACTTTCTTATTTTTAATTTTATCGAAAAAAGTTACTCTTGATAAAAAATTTTGCTTGTAAAGTAAGACTGGGATAGAAAAATTTAACATTTCTTGTACGGGTTGTTCAAAAAATTGAAAAAACTTAATGGTACTAAAGTAAAGTGCACTTATTTGTGAAGGTGTGGAAATTAGCTACAAGCAAAAGTTGTTCAAAATTAAAAGGCAGTCTCTAATACCAATTTTCAAAAAAATCGGCCTACTTTTATTTATTTGTAATCATTAAATTTATTTTATACAAATTAAATCATTACATATTAACAATTCACAAATTTTAAAAGTTTATTTACTCAAACACACTGCCACCATATTGAGCACGTGTTTCTAAATGGACTAGTAATTCATCAAAACTTCTAACCTCATCTAAAAATATTGAAGTAACGGCATCTCTAATCGTATCATTTAATTGATCAATATTGAAATCTATTAGAGGTGTGCGATAAACAATTAGTTTCACAGAAAAAAAATCCATTATTGTCAAATCTGTACTATTAGGAGGCCACTGAACTGATCCTTGTCTCCCAATCCACTGGTCTGAAAATGTATGGTCTAACCATTGTCTTACACTTGCCGGATAATGTGCTGGGCATCCATTTTGTTGAAAATAAAATGAGCGACGGTATTCTAATGGAAGGTTTTCTAATTCACCGTCAAGAAAATTTCTTAATATATATATCTAAGTAACTATCCGCATTACAAGAAGTGTTAAAGGAGTATAACCCTATAATTCTGTAATAAGTAATGGCGCACCACACATAAGTTGATGCGTCAGAAAACATGTCTTTTTTATAAAATCCTCTTTCCATATTGCCAACCCACAAACAAAAATCCAATCCACGTTTTGCTTTATCACCGACTTCCAAAAAATGATTAAAATCAAATTGTTACTATCAACCCCTACTAGAACAAGATTGAATTGTTAATTTGGAATAATTTAATTTGTCTACAATAAATTTAATGATTACAAATAAATAAAAGTAGGCCGATATTTTCGAAAATTGGTTTATAGAGACTGGCTTTTAATTTTGAACAACTTTTCCTAGTAACTTATTTCCACATCTTCACAAATAATTGCACTTTACTCATATAATTTAAAGTTTTTTCAATTTTTTAAACACTCCGTACAAGAAATGTTAAGTTTTTCTATCCCAGTCTTACTTTCAGTACCAGCAAAATTTTTTGTCAAGAGTAATACCCCGTGCATTTACACATACTTTTTTAAATAAAGTCAAAAATATTATAGGAATTATCATTTTATTTAATATTAAACTGTGTAAAATCAATTTATTTCTTCGATATTTTGCTACTTGTGCAAATTGAATTAAAAATTGTATCGAAAGAACCAATCGTGAGAATAGAATTATTTTTGATTAACTATAAATATCATACTGGAGACAAATAAGAAATATCTACTTTATTTTGATATATTTTTTACAGATGGCAAAATACCTAAACAGTTCCAAAAGAAAAGCAGTATTTCATATGAGGAAAAAAGATTTTATTAATTAAAAAGTTTTTACATGTTTTTATAGGGTAGACATTGCCATTAAATATGAGAACGAATATTCGACAGACGTCCTCTGCAACTCATTTGACATACTCTACTTCTTTTAAGAAAGTTCTGTATCAGGCTTTCGGATACCTGCGGCTGAGTTTCGTTGACAACTCTCCGAATTTCTACCTTTAATTCAAGAATGTCATTCATTTGAGTAAAATAAACTTTCGACTTTACGAATCCTCACAGGAAAAGTTGCATGGCGTAAGATCGCCTGATCTGCCGTATGGCAGGTGGCACCAACATGCTGGAACCACATGACATGCAAATCTATGCAATCCAAATGACGCCACATAAAGTATAATAGCATTTCTCGATATCGTTCTCCATTGGCAGTCATTACGTTTCAAGCTTCATTTTCAAAAAAGAATAACTCCACCAGCGTAAATTCGACACCACAATGTCACTCTTTGTTTATCTAGTGGTTGTTTTCGAATTACCCAAGGATTGGCTCTGCCCAAATTCGACAGTTTTGCTTGTTCACATAGCCACAAAAATGGAAATGTGCCTCGTCGCTAAGAATTAATTTTTTCAAGCAAAATTGCCGTCCACTTGATAATTCTCCAACATCCAATCAACGAATGTCCGCACGTTAAATGGTCGTCTGGTTTCAATATCTAGATTAACTGAATCTTACAGCTGCACATCTTTTGTTATAATCGGCTGCATTGTGCTTTTTGAAATTTTTAATTGCGCTGACCGACGACGCGACGCATTGAGGTTACAGGAATTTTAGAAGCACTATCACTTACCAATATTTTCCGTTGAACGGCCAGTATGGAACCCGCCTGTTTTTTTATTGTTTTCAACCTAAACTGTTTAAATTTGGCCACTAATCTATTCACAGTTGTTTCATTCAGGACGTTCCTTCTACTGGAAATTCCACGTAATTTTAACACAGTCTCAACTACAGACTCTCCGTAGTTTGTCTAACCGCAATGTGTTTACTACAACACGTGACCCTGCACAATGCTGCCAACTCTTCAGGTGAAAATGGCGCACAATTAAATCCTGCATTACATTTTACATACTGAAGAACAAAAATTATGCCATAAACAACTTCACATAATAATAAATGAAAAAATCAGTGAAAATGAGTCAAGAATATTTATTTACGTTTTTTTTATAAATATAATAGATATTCATTAACAACTCAGGGCATTAACCTCCCTGTATTCGATATTATAAAAATACATTGGTGTTTAAAAACACACCGAATAATCTCTGGTATTCTAAAACCCCAGAAAATAATTGTATATATTGTTGCAATTGTTATTTCAAATTAAAAACTAGTCACAAAAATTAAAGGATAAAAAATCCTAAATTTTTAAGTGTAACTTGAAAAAAAGGCCGTAGAACAATAAAACAAATCAAATTGAAGCTTGAAGGTTCTAGTTTCAGGATATGGAAGTTAAAAATGTTTATCGTTGACCACTTTTAAATAATCATAAATCCAGCGGAAAAAATTTTGCATCTCTTTTAAAAGATTCACGAGCTTCAATATTTTTTATTTTATTTTTATTGGTGTTCCCACCTGTCAGCTCTTCTAGTTGATGATAGTTAGTCGGGAACTGATGAACATACAGAAAATCTAAGCGGGGATTTGAAAACTTCAAAGTATTCTCTACAAGACGTTCTTATCGTTTTTTTTTTTTTGATAAACAAATTTTTTGACTTGAGCCTGCTGATGACGCAGAGTGAAGAGAGTTCTGTGATTTGATTATGAAACAAGTGAATGCTGATTTTTCGAACAAAATTATCTTCAGCAATGAGGCACATTTTCATCTTTGTGCCTTCTTCGAAAGTGTGACTGGTCAGGCAATAACAGTTAATGGTGCTCGCTATCGCGACATGATAATCCAGTTTTTTATGCCTAAATTGCAAGATATGGTGATATGTGGTTTTAGTCTAGGATATGGCGCGTCAATAAATCCATGAACCCTAACTTTCTGCCGCGTTTTAAATAAGCTCATGAGTCTATGTGGAGCATTTTTTCTCATACCACATATATACAGGGTGTTTTCACTTTAAATTTGGAAAATGCAGGAATGTATTCCCTATCCAAAATTAAGTGTAGTTTGCTCTATAAATTTTTTTTATGAAAGCCTTTGTTTTGGAGATACAGGGCGTTGAAGTTAAAAAAAAAATAAACACTTTTTGACATATCTCGGCTATCCACGAGTAGATTTGATTCAAACTTGGTACACATTTTGCGTATTGGGGGTTCTCATAATTAACAGAATATTAGTCCTATCGGATTAGCCAGTGGCGTGCAAAGGTAGGGATGCGTGGCACCTTTTTCAAAAAAAAGTACGCCATTGAGTTTTTCGAAGAATGTAAAGTAAATTTAAATACTACCATACAAAAGTACTCTAAAAGGTC